>NC_079147.1:195208743-195508743 GCF_945859685.1 Eupeodes corollae | reverse complement strand
GGATTTAGCAGATTGCTAAAAATTATTCCGTGATTTTAAATTAAGCTAATTTTAAAGATATACTAAGATATTAAAATCACTTAAAATTATTTGAGTTATCTTTTAGGCTACTGAGTTTTAACATTTTACTAAATCGTTTAAAATTTTGCACCATAAATAAATTTAATTTTGTCTTCTTCTTCGTTTCCGGCTGTTAGTAGCAGCACTTTAACTCCACCTGGAGCATAGGGCGGCAACCAGTTCCTTTAATCTTACTTAATTCCTAGCACGATACCTGAGCTGGGACCACGTCTCCATGTTTTGGGACCGAGCTTCCTTTATGACAGATAATCTCCATGTTTCTCTTGATCTTCCAGGCCGCTTTCTACCTTGAGGATTCCATTGAAAGCACTGCTTTGCTATGGTGTCGTCCGGATTCCTCAATATAATCCAGTGCCACTTTCTCTGAGCGATGTCAACATCCAATTTTGTTTGCCCAGTTCTGAGCCACAATTCATCGTTAGATATGGTTTGTGGTTACTGGAAGTTTAGAATGTAACCTTCTGGAGATGCCAGCAGAGCATTTTACGTTAGACTCAAACAACTTTAACTTGGCACGGAGCGTTATTTTTCTGGAGTTCCACACTTTAGAAAGCATTCCGAATGATCTACGGGCTTTATTTTTTCTATTGGTGACATTCAGGCCCGTTCCACCATCGAGTGCCCAATAGCTTCCCAGATAGTTGAACTGGGTGACCTCTTCTACGGCCACTTCTCTCATAATAATAGTCTTACTGGCATTAATCCTTTAGCCAGCCACCTCCCCATTTTGTTGAAGAGAGTGGCAATATGTCGTTTAGATTTAATTTTATAGTTAAGATAAAATCAATTGGTTGATTCTTTTTTCATATTAATGCTATCGACGTCATTTACAATTGATATGAATTTTAAAAATAAAAAAAAATATTTGTTAACTTGAATATTTTACGAACAAAAAATTAAATACCAATATAGATGTTTGGTAATTTTTTTTGTTGGAAAATTCAATTGATATAATTCCTAACAAAATATAAAAATAATTCTTAAAATTGGGGAACATTCATTTTTGACCCAATTCTCTTGAAAAGAAGGGAAAATATTAACTTCAATTTTATTTCATCCTCGCAATTCAGCAAAATTTGTTTCATGAATGGAAATTGGTTTAAATTGAAATGAAATATTTTTGAAAGGAACAGTGGGAAGTTATCAGTAGCTCTTAAAAAATAATGAAATTAAAAAAAAAAAGAATACAAAAATCGAGAAGGACACTGTCCTTAATGAAGGGATTTTCAACATGAAATTTATTAAAACAATTTCTTTTATTTTCTATTTTTCCTAAAATCTCCATCATTTATCATACATTTTTAGCTCATATCAAAAAATAAACATTCTATAAACCTAAAATATTGAAAAGTACGAGCATGTATTAATGACGAATACGTCCATAAAATGAATAAATATAAATTGTAAAATAATCAATTTGGCCTTTCATTAACATATTTTGGTTTAACAATAAATATGCTTAAATTACCTAATAAAACAGAATTTTAAAATTTAAATGTTTAATAACAAAATAGAATACCCAATAATTAACAACTTTTCTTCAATAAATGTTTGAGTTAATTCTCTAAAAGGTTTCAAAATAAATTCAAAAATCACTTGAATTCAAGGAGTCCATCATTTTCTCGATTCATAAGAAAGGAAGTTTGGCCGAGGTGTCTAATTGTAGAGCAATATCCTTTCTAAATGCTTCATATAAAATATTCACGCTGGTTTTGCAAAAACGTTTTAATAGATGGATAGAATACAACAAGCTCTTAAAGGAGTTTTAAAAAGGCTTCAAGACAGGTTATTTGACGGTTTACCACATTTTTACCCTCAAAAGTATCGTAGAAACATTCCTGAATATGACAAGAAGCTATATACCATTTTTGTTGACTTTAAATCAGCATTTGATATGATCGTTATTCAGAATCTATATGCCGATACAATCGCTAAGGTATGAACTGGAGAAGAGTTGTCGAGAGGGTTTAAACCACAATCGGGAGTCAGAAGAGGCTGTACATTGTGGCCGAGTCTGTTCGCCTTGTTTATCGAAGATCTCACAGACCTCTTACCAGGTGGCATAGACTTCGCCGGACAAATAATAAAAGCATTGCTGTTTGCGGACGACATTGTTCTTTTGGCAGCATCACCTGAATCATTGCAGTTAATGATAAACCGCTTTTATCAATATTGTTAGGTTTGGAGTTTGATGGTGTCCAAAATTTAGATTTTAAACGAGGGGGAGAGGTCATTGAATTTGTCACGGAATTCAAATACCTTGAGGTTCACTTAACGAAAAATTTGAGCATGAAAATTCATCTAAGAGAGAAACTAGTTGAAGGCTAAAGGTGCAATTAGTGCCACTTGGAAAAGATGTTTTTCTAACAAAAGTATAGCAAAGAGCAGCAAGTTCAAGATATTTGAAGCGGTATCTGAGTCTGTCATGTTTTACGCGGCACAAGCTTGAGGAACGAAACAATACGAAACAGTTGAGAAACTTCTCCGATATTATATTAAGCGAATTTTTAGACTGCCATCAAATACACCCAACTATGTTATTATGCTGAAATCAGGATTATCACTTATGTTCCTACGAACCCTTAAAATACAAGTCGATTACGTCTTGAGAGTTATGAAATTGAGCAATAATAGGCTTCCAAAGATAGTTGCCCTTCAAGTGATACGAACCAAAACAAGTTGGTGTGCTGATTGGATAAATTTGGCAAGAGAATGTGGAATGGAACTTAACCTTTTGTGTAATAACCAGGATCATTTAAAAGCTTCTTTATACCAGCTCATTTCCCCAGTGAACATAAAACAAATGACGCCACAGGATCTTTATACAGGTAGCTCTACAGTCAACTAAATAACAACTTGGAAGAGAGGTATTATTTTAGGGACGATAATAGCATTGCCGAAATTTTAAGTTGGTTAATAAATAACTCAAGTTTCCGAAATCTTAAAAATCTCTGAAATCTCTAGTTTTGATCAGTCATTTGATTTTTTTTTCCATTTGAGCCCAAAACCAAAAACACCTAATTGTGAAAATTAACTATTTACTATTAGTAAACGGATATTTTTGGACAATTCTTAACTTCCCATAGGAAGTTATTGTAATGGGTCCGATTTGTCAAATTGAAAATTTTTACAACTCTCAACGTTTCAAGGTCCCTAGAGTCAAAATAAAAGATTTTTAGAAAGATGTCAGTGCGTGCGTGTGTATGTACGTTCGCGACGTTTTTTTCGTAGTCCATAGCTCAAGAACCAGAAGAAATATAGACTTCAAATAAATTTTGTTATACAGATAATAAGGCAGAAAGATGCAGAAAGGGCTCTCAAGAAAATTCCGTGGGTGGTTTTGGTTAACCCTAAATATCTCATGAACCAATGACGTTAGAGACTTGAATTAAATTTTATATTATATATTGTAACGAAATACAAAACAAGTATATTTTTGAAAAAAAAAAACAATTAACGGTTTTCTTTATAAATCGAAAAAAACTGAAAAAAAAAAAACAAATTGTCACCTCGAAAATTTTACGACCAAAATATGTTTTCTTTTCCAAAACAATTTTGTGCAACGAAGAAAAATGTTTTTGACATCTGATAAAATTTTGAGAAAAATCTAATTGACAGTTTTTTTTAAATAAAAACCTAAAAAAAATATTACTCGGAGTTGGGAAAAATTGAATTTCGACTCAAATATCTTTTCAAAAACTGAAGACTTAGTCTTCAAACTTATTTATTTATAAGAAATTTTGTTTAAAACATGCAGTAAAATTTTGAAAAAAATCGAATTGACAGTTTTTTTTACAAAAAATAAAAACCTAAATAAATTAATAAAAGTTGGTAAAAATTGATTTTCGACTCAAATATCTTTTCAAAACTTTGAGATATTGGTTTTAAGCTACTTTCATCTTTCAGGAAATATTGTTGTCAACATTCAGTTAAACTTTTAAAAAAACCAAATTGACAGTTTTTTTTTAATTCAAACCTTAAAAAAGAGTTAAAAAAGTTGGTAAAAATTGATTTTCGACTCAAATATCTTTTCAAAAATTAAAGAATATGGTTTCCAAGTAATTTTAACTTATGATAAATATTGTCTTAAACAATCTAAAAAATTTGACAAAAATCGAATTGACAGTTTTTTTAACAAAAAATAAAAATTGCACAATAAAACAATATTAAAACTTCGTAAAAATTTGCTTCCGAATCAAATAGTTTTTCAAAAATTTAAAATATTGTCTTCAAACTATTTTTATTTCACAGAAAATATTGTTTTCGATATTCAGAAGTTTTTTTTATAAAAATCGTCCTTTTTTTCCTTAAAAAATAAAATCTAAAAGAAATAGTACCCAAATTTGGTAAAAATTGATGTTCGGTTCTTGATATCTCTCAAATTAATATCATTCATCTAATTTGTAAAAATTTAAGAAATGCTTCTAAAATTGGTAACAATATTTTTCGACTAAAAATTTATTTAAACTGCTTCTTTATATAAAAAATATTGTTATTAATTTTAATTTTTTTAAGAATAATTCAACTAAAAACTTTTTAAAACTAACACGAAACTAGAAACTTTTAAGCAAGACAAATAGACAGCCTCTTTTTTTAAATAGTATTGTGACTATCAATTACCAACATTACTGACCCATTGTAAATATTTTATTTGTTTTGAATAATATTGTAAACAATGATTTTGAATTATAATTAATGCATACAATTCTTTATTCTTTATTTTTCAAAGGGATTACAAAGTAATAAATAACAAAAAAAAACTATGTTCAAATTGGTCTACGTAATGGAAAAGCACGTTTAAGTTGAATTTTCCAAAGGATTTTATTCCAAAGCTAAAGTGAATAAAAGAACTTCAAAAAAGTGTGAGAGAGTATGGATAGATCAAGAAACAAAATTAACAAAAAGAAAATAGGAAACAAAATACACAAAGTATTCACTGGTGGTGGCTAAAAAAAGGCTTCATCACTTTAGAGATTTTAGCAACTAAGCCATTTCGACAAAAACAGGGTCATTCGACTACTCATCTGAATCATTTTTGTTTTGCACATTCACAATAAAAAAAAAATGGAATCACAATTGGTATAGTATTTTATCAGTTCACGTTCACAATACGATTTTTTTTGTCAATTGATAAATTAGGTTGATAGTTGATCTACGCAAAAAGGTGGAATAATAAAAATAAATATCCACTTCCAGTCGACAAAGTTACTAAGAATTTTGTAGGTATTATTAAGATTATCTATAAATTGCGATATTTTTAAAGTTAAAGTTAGTTAGGTTGGCTTCAAAAACGAAAGAATTTCGTGATATTGTCAATTTTTGGTAATGTTGCGTTAATTGCACGGAGTCGACAATTTGGACCTCGTTTCTTAAAGCAACTTTAAACACATTGACAGACATTTTTTTTACCTGGATTTAAAACAAAGATGTATCCCTAACCCAAAGATAAGCCTAACAAACTTTAGAAAAGATATAGTTTTTTTCCAATTCTTTCAAGTAATAAAAATTTGTTTAGAGATTTGGTTTGATGAACTTGACCAAAATTTAATAGAAGAAGATTGAAATAAGAACACAAAAAAATAGTATTTAGTAAATAATAAAATAATTTAATAAAAACTGTCTACAGAATATCCATTTTTTTACGGAAACTAAATGGACAAAAAACAACTTAATTTAAAAAGATCACTCAAGATGAATTTATGGCCTTAAGAAAACTTGTAACTGCATTTTGTACATATCGCACGTTGAAAATAGAAGTGTCACTAAACAAAAAGCCTAGTTTTCGATTTTTAAAAACTTGATTTTACTTCAATTGTCTATAGCTCTAAAAAAAATATTGAATTTCTATATTACTTTGACAAAATATAGTATTACTATCTTTTTATAATATGTCATTTTAAGATTACAAACAAAAATGATGGGTTTAAAGAGAAAAATGGATTTTTGAAAAAGTTTTGTGTAGCGCCACTTTTCTATCGTGCGATATGTAGATTTTATAGTTTTTTCAGTCTTTGATTTTATATGTTAACATTTTTTTTTAAATAAGAAACATGGGGGCTAAGATATTCCGTCTTCCACCATATATCCTTGTTCATTTGGACATATTTAAATACTACATTGTTATGGTACATGTTTGTATGTGTGTAAAGATCACATTTCAGCTCATTTTTGAATATCTGAATTTGGAAACCCTTGGACACAATCTCAAAGTTATATTAGAAGGCTTAAAATGGTAAAAATGTATAACCGGAACTATAGAATAGGGCAAAACAAATTTAAAATACAATTTCCTCTAATTTCTCTTGAGAATAATATTAAAATACATTAAAACATTCCAAAGTTAAAATATGAACAATTTTTTGTGAAAAACATGAACATTTCTTTTTCTGAAGAAATTCTGACGGATTTTTTTCTGAAATTAAACTCAAACAGTGTATGTTAATTAATGATAAAATGTTCTGAGAAAATTAACAGATATTAAGAAATATGTGTTTAAGAAATATTTATATTGTGTTTAAATATATTCTTTTAATTTTGTATGAAAAATCTTCTGTATACTTGAAAAACAGCAAAATGGAAAACTTGAAAATAAAAAAAATCCATGTCATATTAAGTGCTGTTAAAGTAATTGGTTTGATTCGTCGAATTGAAAATGTTGACAATTTTTGACGTTTCAAGTCCATATAATGTAAGTAAAGGATTTTAAGAGAGATGTCTGTGCGTGCGTGTGTACGTATGTTCGTACGTCCGTACGGTTGAGATGTTTTTTTCTTCGTCCATATCACAAAAACTAGTAGAGATATCGACTTCAAACAAGTTTTTTAATATAGAAAACAATCCAGGAATGACTTTTAAAAAGTTGTTTGGTTGTTTTTTTTTTTATTATAGCAATTTAAAAAAAGAATTTGGTTAACCCTAAATATCTCACGAACCAATAAAGCTAGCCACTTAAATTTAATTTTATATTTCACATTGTGACGTGATACCAAACTGATATATTTTTGAAAATAAATCAATTAACGTTTTCTTTATAAATCAAAAAAAGTGAAGAAAAAAAGAATTGTCACCTTGAATGTTTTACGAACAAAAAATATTTGATCATCAAACTGGTAAAAATTTGAGAAAATCGAAAAAATAGTTTTTTTTTACAAAAATTAAAAACCTAACAAAAAAACATTATTAAGGGTTGGTAAAAATCGATTTACTATTTAAATATCTTTTTAGAAATTAAAAATAACGTTTTCAAACTAATTTCATCTTACAGAAAATATTGTTTTCGACATTCAGTCATATTCTTTTAAAAAGAATCCAGCTGTTATTTTTCTTATATAAATTAAAATCAACAAAAAATATTGGATTCTCGACATCTCGTGAATAAGTGAAGGTATTGACTTTGAAATGATTCAATTTTGTGCTGAATTTTCTTTAAAAAAAAAAAACACAAAATGTTCAAGATATGCTGTTGAAATAAGTAAAACAATTGGGGTTCGACTAAAAATCTCGTTAGCAAAAATAGATTTTGAAATCAAGCTATTTCATCACATGCAAAGTGTTGTAGGTTATTTTAAGTTTTTTTGTTTTTAAATCAACTGACAACTTTTTTAACAAAACATGTAAGCCTACAAAAAGAACAACAAACTGATATGACATGTTTTTTAACTCAAATATTAGAAGAACAAAAGAAAAATATTGACTTCAAATTATTTATCTCGCACAAAAAATTGTTATGAATAAATGCGTTTTTGGTATTCCATAATGGTACAGTGAGAAATTTCTACGATCCGCAGTAGCCAGATTTTTGTATTTAAAAATTGGTACAACTGGAAGAAGATCTGTCAGAATAATAATACGAAAAAAAAACAAGGAAATAGATAAAAGTTTTGTGAAAATCACATTTTAAAATTAACTAAGCAAAAAAAACTAACTAAAACTAATAAAATGAACAATTTCAAGAAGAAATGTTAATAAAGCATCTGGAAATTGAGATTCTATAAAAAAAAGTTCATTTAACAATTGCTTTTAGGAGGGGGTTTGTTGGTAGACTACTACATTAACATGTTGTGTTGAATCGAGCTTGAAGATCGCCTCAGTTCCTGTGTTGAGGAGTTGGTTTTGACAGGTAATGAATTACAATTACAATTTAAAAAAAGAGGCTGGGATGCGACCCACACTGATAACTTCCCATCCCGTCTGTCGATTTGTCTTGCTTAAAAGCTTGTCTATATGTACTCGTATCAATTCTAACCAAATTTGCGTACTATTTTTTGTAGATTTTATTTTTTATGAAAAAACGGACTGTTGGATTTTTATATAAAAATTACTGAATATCGAAAACAATATTTTCTGTGAAATAAAATAAGTTTGAAGTAAATATTTTTAATTTTTAAAAGCTGTTTGAGTCGAAAGTAAATTTTTAGCAAGTTTTAGTATTGTTTTTTTTTTAGTTTTATTTTTTTTATCTCAAAGTTTTGAAAAGATATTTGAGTCGAATATCAATTTTTACCAACTTTTGTTAATTTTGTTTCCGTTTTAATTTTTTGTAAAAAAAACTGTCATTTCGATTTTTTTCAAAATTTTACTGAATGTTGAAAACAATATATCTTATAAGATAAAAGTAAACTAAAGCCAATATCTCAAAGTTTTGAAAAGATATTTGAGTCGAAAATCAATTTTTACCAACTTTTACACATTTTTTTTCGGTTTTAAATTTTTTGTAAAAAAACTGACAACTCGATTTTTCTCAACATTTTTCAAAATGTTAAAAACAATATTTCTTATAAGATTCAATAAGTTTGAAGCCTAAATTTCAAGTTATTGAAAAGATATTTGAATCGATATTCAAATATTTATTTACCAACTTTGAGTTATGTTTTTTTAGATTTTTATTTTTTATAAAAAAAAATTCGATTTTTCTCAAAATTTTATCAGATGTCAAAAACATTAATCTTCGTTGAACAAAATTGTTTTGGAGATGAAATCATATTTTAGTCGTAAAATTTTAGAGGTGACAATTTTTTTTTAGTTTTTTTGATTTATAAAAAAAACAGTTCAATGGATTTTTTCAAAAAATATATTTCTTTGATATCACGTATAAAATTTAATTTAAGTCTCTTGCGTTTTTGGTTCGTAAGATATTAAGGGTTGACCAAAATTTTCATCTTTTTTTCAAACTGCTATGGTAAAAAAAAACACCCACGCAATTTTCTTGAGAGCCCTTTCTGCATCTTTCTGCCTTATTATCTGTACAACAAAATTTATTTGAATTCGATATCTCTTCTGGTTCTTGAGCTATGGACAACGAAAAAAACGTCGCGAACGTACGTACACACGCAAGCACAGACATCTTTCTAAAAATCTTTTATTTCGACTCTAGGGATCTTGAAACGTCGAGAAATGTCAAAATTTTCAATTTGACAAATCGGACCCAATACAATAACTTCCTATTGGAAGTTAAAAATGGACATGGAGTCGGTAGCATATTTTTATATGTTGCTGAACTAATCAGTTCTTCATTGTTTACCACGAATAAAACTATCTCGCTTGCACTTCACACATCGAAAACATCGAAACACCATTTGCATTTTAGAATGTCATATTTAATCATTTTTAAACCTTCCTGTGCGGTGGAAACACCAAAAAGATTTATTAAATCTAAACTGAGATAAAACTTATTTATATTTTCTATTGTTTTCTCTTGCAAAAAAGCCCAATTAGTCCATTTTCATTAACAAAACTAAATAATATCAACAGTAACAGATTGATTTGGTTTCCCCAATAAAAACACATGGATAATTTCAAATGCACAACTACTCAACGAACACAGCCATCGAGATACAAATGCAATAACAATCGTACCAACATTTGAGAACGAAATCACATAATATCCATTCGAGACTCGTATAAATGTCAAAAACCCATCAATAGTAAGATTCTACTCTAACTTTTATCGGTGTTATTCACACTATGGATATTGTTTTTGTTATTCGTGTAAAATCCTACTGTACTATGGATAGATTTTCCAACAAAACACGGGTAATATTTTGTTAAAGTTAACAATTTTTGGTTCTTCTAACCGGATTTCCAATGGAATTCTAGAACATAAATAGTAGTGATTTGATGTAATTATATGTTATCAAAGAATCAACTTCGAATACTTTTATAAAATTCTTACAAATGAATCGGTAGATGGGAACCGGTAAAGATACAAAATAAAAGAATAACATTTTCCATTAAAATTTTAAGCTAAAGTTATTTTCATTCAAATAAATAAATGAACTACGTAACCTTTAGAGAGGGACATTTTTCGGGCTATTTTCCTAGGGTAAAACGAAACATTTCTATTTTAATAACATACAAAAGTACCTATAACGATAGACGTTATATAGACAGACAAACTAACTATAAACTATAAACTCCAATTATACAACATCATACGTCATTTATATGATTATTGACATACTCACTACGAGGTTATTTTTTCAAGAGCCAAACCCTTCATGATATAAAAATGTACACAAATTCTCAACTAATTTAAATAATGCAACCTCCTGATGTCCTACTTCTGATGTGTGTACTTTCCCAGGGAGAGAAAAACCGAGTAAATATTTCATATTTATTATCATTTTTTTTTCAATGAAACAAAACTATATTCATTCATAGCTATCTATGTAGGTATTTATAACTTTAACTACCCACCAACGGCATCAACCTAGCTACCTAGCTGATGATAGTGTCCTGGAAAATTTCCATAAATGTATGACTGAAATTAATTTTTTTTTCTTGTTGTCCCTTTGCTATATAACATACGTATGTATGTAGAGATATTACGTATATCTTCACTTTAAGTGACTCTACATCACGCACATTACCTTTACCTCAATGTGAACCCCTTTTTCCGCGACAACCCAAGGACCCTTGCTTTTCCAAAACATACTCGCACCTTCCTCCTTTCCTCATAATATTATAAATGAAAAATATTATGACATGACACTCGGACTTTGGATATGTTCGTTCATATGAATGTAGTAGGTACAAGGTGAGCAAGCACGGCAATTATCCGCCCTTGAGACTTTAACCCACCATCACACAAGCCAAACCCTCTAATTTTCAACTCCCTAACCCCCCATCCCACCATAACACCCTTAGACTAAGGTAGGTATAAGTTCTTAGCATAGGTATCCAAACATGGCAGCAGCGCCACAAACTCCCATTAGCTTAATTTGGCGTCTGATTAATTAACCCCACATCAATCATATTACAAAAGTAGAGAAAGATAAAAATATGAATAAGAAAAAAAAAACTGTTTTATTTTCACGTGAATTATCACAAAGGAAATAAAAGAACGAAGGTCGTCGGTTAGGCTTATATTTCATTCAAGATTTTCGAAATGAAAAAAACTTTGGACTTACTTTTCTATTTCCGTAGATACGTATCCTGAAGCGTTTAATTAAGTTCACTAAGCGCTATTAACACCAACACGTGTATAGCGAGGTAGGTATCCGTATCCTTTTTGAAGGATATTTCTTGAGATATCTTTTTTTTTCACTCACTCAAACACTATATTTTCAACAACAAATGAAAAACTTGATTTGTTTTTCTATTGATAACAACACTTTATTATAACTGACAGACATCAAGAGAGAGGATCCTGTCACACACTTCACTTTTTCTTTTTTTTTTATATACGTAGATATAATTAAACTCACACGCACAAAGGATAAAAATGTAGGTAGGTATATTCTGAGATTTGATGGAACGACTCTTATCACGAACCGAAGACGTCAAAGATGATGTGAAGCAGGATTTCTAGAAAAAGGATGTTTGCTTGTCCGAAACGAACAAAATTAAATTCATAGAAAATTCAAACACGCACAACCGAAAACGACAACGACAAAAAGGACATCACCATTCAGGACCAATAGCAAGACCGATACCGGAGACTGAAAGCCGGAGATTTGAGAACGGAGACGGTGAAGTGATACACCTAATCAGAATAAAACTCCTTGAAATTTAATTATAATCCACCTTGTTGTCACTGAGATAGGTATGTTTCAAAAATTTTGAAGGATAAGGGATTTTATTATTTAAATCTTCCGCACAAAAAAGGATACCAAAAATATATATCATCTTAGGATAATAGGATTATATGAATACATTTCTTTTTTTTTAAGGGAGAACTCTTGTCGGCATAATATAAAGTTGCAAGAATGATGAAATGGAAATCAATCCAATGTAAACACACTCACTTCAAAAACAAAAAAAAAGGACACTCGAATCAAAAACAAAGAAGCAAGAAAAAATCGACGAAATCACAAAAAGGACATCACCACAATCATCATCATCGTGTTTGAATTATGAATATTTCTATTTTCTTTTTATTTTAACTTTTTCTTTTTGCTTTTATTTACAACACGCGTAGTGTTTATTCCGTTTCATATCCTTCCCGAAGGACAACAAGGACGGGAATTCTTTTACGCAATATCCTTGTACGTACACTCGTTGTCGTCGGTCGGTGTTATGTGAATTGCTAGGGTTGCGAGAGGCGGCGCGGAGTCGACAGCGACAACGACAACGACGACAGCGACAACGGGTGGCGGCTCGGAGCGGCGGCGGCGTTGATAGAGAGGGCGGTGGTCGGTGGATTTTGGTTTCGTTGTGGGTTGTGGGGTTTCAGGAGGTGGACGTGGATTTTGGGAATGAGAGTGGTTTCGTTTTGAAAGCCCTAGATAAGGAACACACGTATAAAAGCACACTGGTGAGCGAGATTGAGAGCAGTACGTACTCTAGTACACCATCAGAAAAACAGCAGCCACCAGTACCAGGAGCACAACAACAAATAAAATAAAGGACACGAGACTACACCAGCAGCCACCAGCAGCGAGGAGCAAAAGGATGTCTATACACACACCGCAACGATATGATGATGGGGGGAACCGTACAGATGGGGAAATATATATTTTTTTTTCTTTGACTGCCTTTATATCGAAATCCTTAGGCAGGTACAGAGGATTTATCTTTTTTTAACTTAGAACCTTTTGATATATTTTATTTGAAGATTTCCAAAAAAATTCACTACCATCAAAAATTTTTAAACTTTATTCGAAAATGATTTAAGGATATTTTTCTAAGGCTTTTTTCTCAATTTTTTGAAAATTCTTTTACGCGGAGAGAGCTCCATACAGACCGTACGACTGGAACTCCACGACTGAGAGGGTGGCTCTTCTATGTTCATATTCTTGGTATCATTTCATTATCCTCCAGAGCCAGGAGCCAGCCATCCTCGATTTTGAGGGAATTTCGAAAAAAGCCTTCTCTCACTCCAGTGAGACAGTGAGAGAGGCAAAAATGTTGAAAAAAAGCTCTCTTTTGGTGAGTGAAAAAAGAGGTTATGAAATGTTCACATGACTTTTCACAATTTCCAGTATGAGAAAAGGACACGAAGAGAAAGAAAATAAAAGAAGTAGAAATAGAATGAAAGGTCCTTGTTTTATAGTAAAAAGAGCGAGTGGAGTGGGTGAGAGATGAGGGGGTTGTGGTGGATTTTGAGTGTTTAGAGAATTGGTTCAGGCAGGCGTTGTTAGCATAGGCAGGTAGATACTATAGGTAAGAATCTCGCATTTTTCTGTTATGTCCTTGAAGCTTTCTTTTTCCTTTCTTTTCATTTTGTTATACCTTTGGTCGTACTTGACGGTGGCGATGGCGGTGGTGTTGTCATTGGAATATGGAAACAACATGTGGGTGCAAAGTTATAAGAAGAATATACAAAACAACAAAATACAAAAACACACACAGATATTTAAATTAAAAAAAAAATCATTTTGGATAAATGACATTTTGAATATTTTATTCGAAAGAAAATAACAAATAAAAGTGTCCCTTTTTAACCTGATTAGTTGGATGGAAAATTGAAGATTATGCACTCCAAATGAAATCCCTTATCTACCTACTTTTTGGACAGACAAAATGTGTGTAATTGCTCGGGTGATGAGAGCAATGAATGAATCGAATTAGGTACTTCACTCAGAAAATATAAAAGCACCTGTAACGCTTCGGTAGATTAAAGCGAGGACTTGCCCTGACTTGTTTTTGTGTTTTTGGAGAATCTAGAAGGAGAATGTGTGACGGATGAGTGGTGGAAAAAAGGGACAAAATTAAGATTGAAAAGGAATTAGGGGTGTGTAGCCTTATTTACATAGGTCCACTTGAAGAAAAAAGGTTTAATTTCCTATATTTTTGTATTTATTTCAATTTGCATAAACACTTACCTACATTTAAAGACCCTCTTTTGCCAAAGAATATCTGCGGCTTGCGAATTTTCTTAACATATTTTCACTTTTCAACACATTTGATACAAGTTATTCAATTTTCACTTTTAATACACAAAACACTGCTTTAAATAAATTAAAACAACACAAAATTATAACACTTTCATTTATTTTCTACGAAAACATTAAACCAAAAGACAATTGCAATTGCATGCAACAACATGTTAGTTCAAATAACTGTGAGCGTGAACTGTCAATTACTAATTCGGAATTTACAGTGAAGTAGATGGACTCGTTCAACAAGTTGGTGCATTGTGAAACCGTTTATATTTAAATTCAAAATTTCAAATAATTTTTGTTGGTAATCAATAAAGCTTTGGTCGAATAGAACGTGGACCGAGGGGATAGAAAACAATTTTATTTGTCGCGTTCCCTGGCTTTGTAGAATTTATTTATTTATTTTATGCACACACGATGCGACAGTCAAATTGAAGTGGTAGAGTTTTTACAAAGACGGTAAATGGTCAGGCATCAAAACAGAAAGAGAAAAGAGAAGAAAAGCAAAGACTCTAATCTTAAATACTGCTGCTGCTCATTTTGAAGCTTAACAGTTTCTTAATTTTTCTATTTAAAAAAGGGCACTAGATTTCTTTAGATTTACCTCTAAACCAATTTTTGACGCAGTATATTAGATTTTAGAACTCGGTCAGAAAGCTCATTGCGTCCTGTTTGACGTTTTAGAACACAGAGGGCAGCTACGCTTTTGAGCGCCCCACCACCGGGACGCATTCTGTTTGACCAGGCCTCAATCTGAACTTATGGTGTGTTGAAATTGAGTTGAAATGTTGGTTAAATTTTGTATTACCTTTAATTTTTGTCACTTGTATGAAGGCGAAGTCAAATTAAGATTTTTGCACTGGACGAGTTGTTTACAACACTTTTTGAAATATTATGACAGATAGGTAGATCTTTTAAGCCAGACGTTCATATAAACGAATAAGAAAAAGAGGCTGAGATGCGACCCACACTGATAACTTTCCATCCCGCCTGTCGATTTGTCTTGCTTAAAAGTTTGTTGGTTTTCGTGTTGGGTTAAAAAAGTTGTCGGTTGAACTATTCTTAAAAATGTTTAAATACCCGTGTTTTGTTGGAAAATCTATCCATAGTACAGTAGGATCTTACAATAATAACACCGACAAAAGTTGGAGTAGAATCTTACTATTGATGGGTTTTTGACATTTATACGAGTCTCGAATGGATCTTATGTGATTTTTTTCTCAAATGTTGGTACGACCGATATTGCATTTGTATCTCGATGGCCGTGTTCGTTGAGTAGTTATGCATTTGAAATTAAATTTCATTGGGGAAACCAAATCAATGTGTTACTGTTGATATTATTTAGTTTTGTTAATGGAAATGGACTATTTTTGCAAGAGAAAATAATAGAAAATATAAATAAGTTTTATCTCAGTTTAGATTTAATAAATATTTTTGGTGTTTCCACCGCACAAGAAGGTTTAAAAATGATTAAGTATGACAATCTAAAACGCAAATGGTGTTTCGATGTTTTCGATGTGTGAAGTGCAAGCGAGATTGTTTGATTCGTGTTAAACAATTAAGAACTGATTAGTTTAGCAACATATAACAATATGCTACCTACTCCATGTCCATTTTTTTTAAATTGTAATTTGATTAAAACAAAACCATATTTTTTGTACACAAACATGGAAATAAACAGACCATAATGAGTTATCTGTTAAACCAACTCCTCAACACAGCTTTTTCTTCTCAAATTTTGAATCGACTCCGATCTCCGACGGGAATCAAGCTCATTTCAACTCAATTCAGGTGTATTAAGAATTAAGGCGATCTTCAAGCTCGTTTCAACACCACATGTTAATGTAGTAGCCTACGAACAAACCCCCTCCTTGAAGCAATTGTAAAATGAACTTTTTTATAGAATCTCAACTTCCATACCATTTCTTCTTGAAAATTGTCCATTTTATTAGTTTTAGTTTTTTTTTGCTAAGTTAATTTTAACATTTAATCTTCACAAAACTTTCTTCTATTTGTATGTTTTTTTTTTTTTAATTATTATTCTGACAGATCTTCTTTTAGTTGTACCTATTTTTAAATACAAAACTCTGGCTGCTGCGAATCGTTTTGTTGAGAATTTCTCACTTTACTTTACGCGGAATACCAAAAACATGCACTTAATATTTTTCATATACAGAAATAGTTTAGTTTGAAATTCTAGTTTTGTTGAATAGATTTTTATTCGAAAACAAACTGTTACGAATTTTAAGAGAATTTCTTAAACTTTTACAAATTGGATGAATGAAATTAATTTGAGAGATATCAAGAACCGAACATCAATTTTTCCCAAATTTGCGTACTATTTTTCGTGATTTTATTTTTTTATGCAGAAACGGATTGTTGGATTTTTATAAAAAAAAATTCCTGAACATTGAAAACAATATTTTCCGTGAAATTAAAAAAGTTTGAAGACCATATTTTTAATTTTTGAAAAGCTATTTGAGTCGAAAGTAAATTTGTATGTAGTTTTAGTATTGTATTTGTTTTTTTTAGTTTTTTTTTGTAAAAAAAACTGTCAATTAGATTTTTCTCAAAACTTTACTGAATGTTGAAAACAATATTTCTTATAAGTTAAAACTAGTTGGAAGCCATAATTTCAAGTTTTTGAAAAGATTTTTGAGTCGAAATTCAATTTTTACCAACTTTGACAAAGGTTTTTTTAGGTTTTTATTTTTATAAACAAAACTGTCAATTTTATTGTTCTTAAAATTTTACCAGATGTTAAAAAAGTTATTTTTCTTTGCACGAAATTGTTTTGAAGATAATATCATTTTTTATTCGTAAAATTTTCTAGGTGACAAATTTTTCTTTTCAGTTTTTTTTTTATGTATAAAAAACCGTTAATTGCATTTTCCAACAATATACTGGTTTAGTGTCACGTTACAATATATAATACAACATTTAATTCAAGTCTTTAGTGTCATTGGTTCGTGAGATATAAAGGATTAACCAAAATGTTCACCTTTTTTCCAAACTGCTATGGTAAAAAAACCACCCACTCAATTTTCTAGAGAGCCCTTTCTGCACTTTTCTGCCATATTATCTGCCTTATTATAACAACATTTATTTGAAGTCGATATATCTTCGGGTTCTTGAGCTATGGACGACGAAAAACGTCGCGAACGTACGTACACACGCACGCACAGAAATCTTTCTAAAAATCTTTTATTCCGACTCTAGGGACCTTGAAACGTCAAATGTCAAATTTATCAACTCGACAAATCGGACCCATTACAATAAATTCCTATGGGAATAATAGTGGAAATGCTTGTAAAAATATAGGTGCAAAATTGTAAACAACCTATTATTAAGGCCTTAGCACGATACTAGTTAACCATTTACTATATACATAGTAATCTACTAACCTTTCACTAATTTTAAACACTTTTTATTGTATTGATAACTAGTATCATACCATTTTATTAAAAAAAAAAACACATCTAATTAATGACAGATTGTGGAGCAAACAAAACAAACATACCTTAATATTTTTGCAAATGTCAAAGTCACAACATTGAATTTGTATTTTCTTTTTTCATTAATTTTGTTTTCATAACTCGCCGTGGTTCATTTTCGTTAAAATTTATTTTCGTTGCAACTATTTTGGAAATTAACACCGAATAATATTACAAATTTATTCTACCAGGTAAAAGAATTATTATGTAGTGAAAAAGTTCAAATTAAATGTGCATTAAATTATTGAATATCTGCGATAGATCTATTCCCCGGAAAGCATCTTCAATACCCAGAAGCAGCTACAATGCTACAACTGTTGGCTTCGGTGTGAAGGTTGTGGCAGTGGTTGTGGGTACTCAGGAGGGTATCTAAGGTTGCGACAATAAAGACAAGCATTGTCCAGAAAAGGAGCGTGTTTTTCTTGGCAGTCTAACCAAATGCAAAAGTGACCCGTTTTGGTGTGATTGATTTCTTCGACGAAGATGTTGTGCTATATTTTTGGTTTTATTATTATTATTAATGCCATTAACGCTATATCTGACCTTATCTGTCTTACCATCATTTTATCATTGGGCCAGTTTGTATTTCTAAGATCTCTGAGAATTTCCTCAGACAGATTGACAGAGCAGGAGAATGAAATGTAAACACAATTCACTACTTATTCTCACAATGCAATCAAATTAGCGTAGCATTGCTTTTCTTCCTTTTTGAATTGAATGCGATACAGAATTCTTCTTAATAAAAATTGTGTTCTCAAATTTCTGACAGCAAAAGTGAGAAATATTGTTTCAATTTAAAATTCTTAAGTGACAGTTTCAATTATCTTACAAATTTTTGCTTTTACTAAATCTGATGATAGAAAGCTTAACGAATGTCAGTCAAATGTCTTGCAATATCAACATTTTGTTCAACTTATCTCGAATCGCAACACTTTCAGCCTCCATAAAATTTCTATAATTTGTCATTCATACTAATTTCGCGACGAATCTTAATAGAATTTTTAGTTAAAAGATAACAACACACAAATATACAATAGAAATTAAAAGTTTATCATAAATCAAGAAAAAATGATTTGGAATGTATGTAAATAGCCAACTAGAGATTAATAATAATAAAACCTTATTGGAATCGGCACCTAAAGTTTTTAAAAGTGGCACCTCAATAATTTACTCAAATTAGAAGTGAAATCAAAAATGTCTTTGAATTCGCGAGGGAGGTCATCAAATATCAAAGGAAGTCCTGAAATTCTAAGTCAGGTCTGGATATTTCAAAGCAGGTTTTGAAATTTCAAGGGTGTTCCTGAAATTCCAAATGTGCTCTGGAGATTTTAAGGGAGGTCTGGAGATAAAGAGGAAGGACTTAAAATTTTAAAAGAAAATATTGTAATGTGTATACAATCTTAATCTCTTTCAATCTAATATCGTGTTATAGTAGAATAAGTACGTAGCAACCGTTTTATTTGAAGTAGTCAACACTTGTGTAGAACATTTGGAATAGGGGGCAACATCTAGTGATTAAGAGGAGAACTCACTTCGTTAAGCATCGAGAACATTCAGCGCCTACAAGAACCTAGTAGTTTCTCAAAACCAATTTGTGGTATACATACATATAAATAGGCGCTCGGAAGCGAAGCGGTTCATTATTGATTGTGAACTGCTATAAAGTAAAGACTGTGTTTGGAAAGCAATAATTGAAATTAAAGACTGTGTGGAAAGTAATAATTGAACGTGTTGAATAAATAAGTTTGGAGCGATTAAAATAAAGTAAATGTGTGTTTTATTTACAAGTGTGAATAAGTTTTGATTGTCGGACCAAGCTGAATATTACAATATCATCCGATGATTTTCATAATTAAGTTTTAAAACGAATGGAAAAGGTCAGTCTGCCGTGTTGTCTCACCGGGATTAGATTCTAAGAATTCTGGGAGTACGAAAATCTCTGTCCTTAACAACATAAACAGTAAAAATTTAATGATGTCTCAATTGGATCACACTTCAAATATAAAATTAAAGAAGGCTTACTTGTTTTTAGGTCGGAAATTCTGTCTGTTTGCATATTTGTTTCCTTTTCTGCCAAATATGTTGGACTAGATTACTGTCAAATATTTTGGATGGAAGTTAAAATATTTTGATATTTGGATGGTTTGACTAGCAAATTTGGGAATACCTTTAAACCCATGTTTTAACAAGAAACAGAGGAGCATATCTTCATCCTTAAAAATTTTTGTGAGTTTATCAATAGAATGTTCCAAATTTAATTTTATTAATTTGTTTCTAATCAGATTTAAAAATGCGACAATTTTTTACTTATATCTTTCTTTTTTCATATACAAAGCTTGAATTTTATTTGTTTATATTTGATTTAAGTTGAAAACAATATTTGAAGAAAACGAGGTTTTCTGTACATCCACCATAGAGTTCCGAAAAAATTAATAGAAACCAAACGCCATCTATTGGAACTACCGAAATATTTATATCATATGTGCACAAACCCTTAGCATACGTAAACACTGTATTGCCAACTACGGTAATAAGGTAGTTTAATTGGTTCGTGCACAAGTTTATATGGTTTGGAGATCAACTAAACAGGGTGCACCAACAAAATATGGAACATATTGTTCCATTTAAGGGGTGAAAACATTTTGCAGGAATTCATTTAATTACTGTTTTTTTTAAGAAAAACGATTGAGAATTTTGAAGAAAAAAAAAACTGAGTGAACAGTAATAAGTTGCATTGCGCATTTCTTTGTGAAATATCATAAAGACTCAATTTTAAATGGACAGCACTAACGTTATCAAATTTTCATAGATTTTCATGACTAAAAGTCTTACAAGTCTCTCACAAAAGTGTTTTCTAACCCATTTTTCATTTCGTTTATGCTTTTATCAACATTATTCTAAAAATCAATACAATAGTTCGTTCTCAATACTTTTTACGGTATATATGCACTACTATATTAAGTCGAAAATTTCAATGTTTTGATGCAAATAATTTAGAAAACATTGGCAGAAATATTTTCAGTATTTGAAGAAGCCTATTATTAACAATTTAAGCTTTTATTTATAGTTATAAGCAGCACTCAAAAACAACCGTTCGGAATGCTTTCTTTAATTTAGATAACCATTTTTAGAATTTGGAGAAGCATAATTTATTAAATAATTAATAAGATGAAACAAGTTTGAAAGTTCCATAAACAATTAGCAATGCGAAAACATACGTTTCGTATTTGGAAATTGGGACAGCAGCTTATATACGTTACAATACGTAACCAATTACTGATTTTTTAAAACCTTGTGCATAATTTGAATATTCTAGAAACATTTTTAGAATTTTAAATTCACTTCTAATGTTGTCGAACTTCATATATACTCGTAAGTCCGAAATAACCATTCTGCTTTTTGCATAAAAGTCAGTACACAAATGTATCTATTCTTTAAAAGCAATTATTTGCAAATTATTGAATTGCAAATGATTCACATTACGGAAGGTATCGAATAATGTATTTATTGTTTGATTGTATCGTAATAATACATTTTTTACTCATAACTTTAATTCTGAAATATGCAGTAATTAATTAATGTAAATTTCCTTTTTTATCATTATTTCCATTTCAAATTGTTCCTGTTTTGTTTTTACAGCCAATAACTTCATTAAAGATGAAACCTCCTGAACTCTATGATTGTTTGGTGCTCCTTTTTTAATAAAAAGGAGCAAGAAACACGTTGATGTTCAAATGGTAGACATGTGCATTCAAGAGGACACAAGCGTCCACAGGTTTTTCTCAAAACCCACCTCTGTCTATCAACTCCTACTCTCACCTCCCCGCGGTGAACATCGGGTGCCTAGTACCTCAACTGGAGATTGGGTTCCAACCCCAGTGGAAAGTTGTTGGGGGCAGCAAACGAGAGAGGGGGGGAGAGGTGTTTCCACTAAGGCACCTCTCCTTATCCAGGCGGCAGCGGACGAATTCTCGAGATAGAATCAACGGTGGCGTCTACAGTTCCAGTAAGGTCGAACTACTTAGTGAACACCTTATAGGGCTTCTTCGACATATTCGGAGCCCAGGCCTATAAGGAGCGGTTCATCCGGCTCCCCTTCCTTGGAGTTATACTAAGGATCTGGCCCTCCAGGTTGGGGGTTGTGCCGTCGGGGTGACTTCCTGGCCACGTAAAAACATCATAGTTTCGAAGCAACAACAAGCCTCGGATACGGACGGATTCACTGTTGACAACCCACGCAAACGAAATAAGGACAACGAACTTCGGATATGTACGTGGAATGTTAGGTCCCTTAACAGACCACGTGCAGCCGAACAATTAGCGGAAGCCCTAAACTGCTGCAAGGCAGATATTACAGCCATCCAAGAAGTGCGATGGGATGGACCGGGTAAACGCAAACTAAAAGACTGCGATATCTACTACGGCGACTGCTACCGAGAACAAAGACAGCGTCTATTTGGGTGTGGATTTGTTGTTGGAACTAGGCTCAGGCAAAAAGTCTTGAGTTTCAACAGTGTGAGCGAGCGCATCACGACAATCCGCATCAAGGCTAAATTCGCCAACATAAGCTTAATATGCGCGCATGCCCCAACAGAGGAGAAAGATGAAGACACCAAAGATATGTTCTTCGAGCTCTTGGACAAGACATATGAGCAGTGCCCTGGCTATGACATTAAAATTGTCTTAGGAGATTTTAATGCCAAGCTAGGAAGAGAAGACATCTTTGGTGGCATAATCGGGAGATACAGCCTGCACGACACCACCTCCGACAACGGATTCAGGCTGGTCGATTTCGCTGCGGGGCGAGACGTTCTGGTAGCTAGTACGCAGTTCACGCATCTCAATATCCACAAGGGGACATGGAAATCTCCTGATCAATCAACCGTCAACCAGATTGACCACATTGCGATCGACGCACGACACTTCTCCAGTATCCAGGATATCCGAACATTCCGAGAGGCCAACATTGACTCGGACCACTACCTCGTTGTAGCCAAGGTACGGCTACGGATATCCCGATCCAAGCCAAAACAAGGAGGTACTGTGAGAAGATTCGACGTTAGACGGCTACAATCGCAAGAGACTGCCATGTCCTTTTCCGATCGAGTCTCTAGTAACCTCCTAAGGAGTCCTATGCTTCCTGCATTAAGCATTGAAAACCAGTGGCAACATTGCCTTGCAGCCATCAGAGATGCCGCCTCTGAAGTGCTAGGTTTCACACGGCCACCACAGCGAAACCCCTGGTTTGACGACGAATGCCGGCAAGCGCACGCAGCGAAACAAGAGGCATACAAAACGGCGCTGCAAAAAAGGACTAGAGCTGCTCGCGAGCTCTACGAGCAGAAGAGGAGAGAGGAACACCGGCTTCTTAGACGGAAAAAAAGAGAGCATGAGAAGCGCGCGATCGAGGAGATAGAGGGATGTCACAACAGGAATGAGGTTCGTAAATTTTACCAAAAGGTAAAAAAAACCTCCCAAGGGTACCAGCCACGAACCGAAGCCTGTAAAGACGATCAAGGGAACATCGTAGTAGAACCACAGTCGATGCTGAGAATATGGAAAGATCACTTCTCCAAATTATATAACGGCGATGACGAACCGAACTCCGCTGTAAGGGAGATAGAACCACTCAACCTCGGCGACGCAGATCAACAATTCCGCCTACCCGACCTTGACGAAGTGAAGATAGCTATATCTAAACTTAAGTCAAACAAAGCTGCTGGAGCTGACGGCATCACCGCCGAACTATTCAAAGCAGCAGGCGATGACTTGGTAGGGAGCATGCACCAACTCATCTGCAAAATTTGGTCGGAAGAAAGCATGCCCGATGAGTGGAATCTCAGCATAGTGTGCCTGATACATAAGAAAGGAGACCCTCTAAACTGCGCCAACTACAGAGGCATCAGTCTCCTTAACATTGCATATAAGATCCTCTCTGCCGTATTATGTGAACGTCTGAAGCCATGCGTCAACAACCTGATTGGTCCTTATCAGTGTGGCTTCAGACCAGGAAAGTCCACTATCGACCAAATATTCACACTACGACAGATCTTGGAAAAAACCCAGGAGCTTCAAATCGATACCCACCATCTCTTTATCGATCTTAAAGCCGTGTATGACAGCATCTATAGGGAAGAGCTCTACAGAGCAATGTCTAGTTTTGGCATCCCTGTCAAACTTATCCGTTTGTGCAGAATGACGATGGAGAATGCACGCTGCTCTATCAAGGTCGGAAAAGATCTTACCGATGCATTTGATGTCAAAAAAGGTTTTAGACAAGGCGATGCACTGTCATGCGACTTCTTCAACATCGTTCTGGAAAGAATTGTGCAAAACTCAACCGTCAACACTAGAGGCACAATCTTCCAAAGATCCATCCAATTACTCAGATACGCAGATGATATTGACATAATTGGAAGTTCAAAGCGTGATGTCAGTGGAGCGTTTTTTGAGCATTGCGACGGAAGCGAAGAAGATGGGTTTAGTGGTCAATGAGGGCAAGACCAAGTATATGCTGTCATCAAAAAAGGACACTGAACGACGACGTCTTGGACAAAACGTCACCATGGACAGCTATAACTTTGAGGTAGTTAAGGACTTTGTCTACCTAGGCACCGCTATTAATGCAGACAACGACACCAGCGCTGAAATCAAACCAAGAATAACTCTTGCAAATCGCTGCTTCTTTGGACTTAGAAGGCAATTGAGAAGTAAAGTCCTCTCTCGAGCATGTAAAATCACCATCTATAAGACACTCATCATCCCGGTTCTCATTTATGGCGCTGAGGCCTGGACCCTGTCAAAGAAAGATGAGAGCGTCTTAGGATGCTTCGAGAGAAAAATTCTTCGGGCGATTTTTGGTCCCGTACGCATAGATGGAGAATGGAGGAGAAGATATAACGACGAGCTGTACGGGCTGTACAGCGACACTGACCTAGTTAGCAGAATCAAAGTCCAACGGCTTAGATGGCTAGGTCATGTAGAGCGGATGGACATCAACGCTCCAGCCCGGAAGGTCTTCGAATCCAATCCCGAGGGACGGCGCAGTAGAGGAAGACCGCGACTCAGGTGGCGCACCCAGGTGGGAGAGGACCTCAACCAACTTGGCGTGCGAAACTGGAGACAGCTAGCTAGGGACCGAGTTGGCTGGAGACGCTTGTTGGTTGAGGCCCAGGTCCGCCCCGGACTGTAGCGCCACCTTAAGTAAGTAAGTAAGTAAGAAACACGTTGTTATGGTCAGGGAACAGAAAACCCAGACTAAAGCCCCCACTGAGGATGCTGATTAGCGAAATATTCCAGTGCCTCCAACCGATTTGCTTTTAAAAATATCGTAGCTACTATTATAGCTACTTTTATAACCATTTTTTATTTTTTTCAAACAATTTTCTTGAAAAAGGAGAGCAGTTGGAAGGGTATCTTTCAATAACTCATCGATTTTAATTTGTTTTTCTCAAGTTAAGGGAATTGACGTTAGCTGTAATTATGTTTTAATTCATTGTAAAAGGGATGCAACAAAAAGGAAATAAGCACCAGGAAAAAGGAGAGCAGTTGGAAGGGTATCTTTCAATAACTCATCGATTTCAATTTGTTTTTCTGAAGTTAAGGGAATTGACGTTAGCTGCAATTATGTTTTAATTCATGGTAAAGGGATGCAACAAAAAGGAAATAAGCACCAGGCTTCTCATTTCCATTAATTTTTGTATATGAAAGCCAGAACGACCTTATCTTTGAAATAAGTTGCCCAATTGACAGATCGAACAATTTTTGTGACTCACTAACGAAATTCGAAATATCATTGTCATCGGAGGAACAAGGGAGGGACTTTTTTTGCCCTTTATAATTATTTTACTATGTCTGCGAAGTCAGTTTGCGGTAACCTATAGTTATCACTGTTATATTGTTATCACTTGTTCTTTTTATCAGGACGTGAAATAACTTCCTCTCTTTTTGTAAGATATAACGATCTTTTTGGGCTACCCTTGTAGTTAGCTCGATGCCCTGCAGTCCCGTAGTTAACACACGATGCAACGGATGTTTCATCTTTTAGTCCCAAGCTGCACTTGCCAACTTCGTGACTAGGAAGGCATTTGACGCATCTGGCCACAAACGCACACAATTCAGACAGATGGCCAAACCTCTGGCACCTGTAGCACTGCTTCATTTCAGAGCTTTTTATTGCATCCCACCTAATTTTGTATCTCGGTAAAGATTGAGTGTTTTGATTTCTAGAAGACCGTTCCTATCCTCAAGAGAACTGGAATTCCATTTTCTTTAGACCATTTGGTCTCAAAGTTTTTAACAGTAACCTTAAGCCCTAAGTAAAGGCATCAACCTGACAATCTCTAACTATACCTCAGACGGAGTGAACTCACTCGAAATACCATTTAAAATTACAATATATTTGTTTTGCTCCTTATTAGTGAAAGAGATTTACATCCTGTACAAAAATTTTAAGCTTACCATAGCCTCTAGTATCGACTTTAACATTTTCAGAATTAAAGTTAGACTCACTTAAAAAATGAAGAAGATCCTTCTATAAGACTTCTTTTTCAAAAATACTAGAATACCAGTTCTTTTTCTCCACAGGGAATGGCGATTTGATGTTTTTTGTTGTTGTTTGGTTAACGGATTTGCTGACCTTACGGCTGCTGGGTTACAGTTAGCGTCATCATCATAATCCAGATCCAGCAATATGAAACGGTTACTACTGTTTCTTTCATTAGCAACCTTTTTGGCGTCGATATCTGTTGGGTATTGGCGTCTTTTTTTGGCCAAAATATTACTGAATGTATCTTTGCTATTCACAAGTATATTTCTAAGCGTAGATATGGTATCTACATCTGTTGCTGCATTAATATTTGTAGTAACAGTACTACCGCTTACTACGCTGCTCTCAGGAAGTTGAACCTTATCATCTAAATGACTGGCTCTCTCGCTCACACCAGTAACTTACGCGCTTGCATCTGTCTCCATTTCATTTTCTGGAGTTGGAAGTGCAATTGGTGGGTAAGCGCCTGTTGGCATCGACCACCATTCCAAATTTGTTAAATTTTTGTTGTCTTTATTATTCAATAGGGATTAAGGTAAACTCATAGTTTTTTTTTAACATTTTGACAAAGTTTTGTCCGGGAGAACACTAGACGAAGGTTTGCCCGCCACCATGATAATTTTTTTCAATTTCACTTTTACTGTTTATTTTTTGTTCTTTATTTTTTCACTAGTTACTAAAAAGCACGTCCTTCTTCTTCAACAGTCGAACCAAGAATTTATAATTTGAGCTTCTATCCTGTCAGTTTGACAAAGTGAAATTATTAGCTGTCACTTCTGACGTTACGAGAATTTAAATTAATTATTCTCTGCATGGAAAATGCCAAAGACACAATATAATAATATTCATAATTACAAGTTTTAAGTATTCATTTACTAGCAGCAGATAATGATAAAAGATCTAAGGTCTGTTTGAGAACAGATTACGTTTTCGAAGTCTTACAAATTATAAAAGAATTTGAAAAAAGATCCGACTATTGAATACAAATTGTATGTCTCTTATGTTGAGGATAAATCTAAAAGTTATAATAGTGTAATAAATTCATAGAGTAATAAAGATTTGACAATATGACCGTTTAGATAAAATAGCACAAAAATATTATATCCTCATATAAATATCTAAACAATTTTTAGCAATGAAAACTTTAACTTCATTTCAATTTTTTTACACAGAAAAACACAACATATTTCTATGAAATCACTATTACTTTTTGTTATGACCTGTATTTCAATATAAGTTTCCCATTCAGTGCAAAACAACCTCACTCATAAATATAAACACACCTTTTCCAACTCTCCAATGGTCAATTTTCCAAACGCAACCCATCCACCATCTGTCATCTCATCACCACCGTACACTATCGCTTGCCATCGCATACATAATTTTGCCAACAACTCTATTTTCCCACTCACTCATCAAAACTAAATTCATCCATTTTCCCTTGCGCACAACAGAGAAAGAAACAAAAACAATAAAAACCGAAACAAAACCACCAACAACGCACTGCAACGCATCTCCCTCACACAAAAGTCAACTTCAACTTATTTTATCGAAACCAAACGGCCATTCTTTTCGCTTCCAAATCCAATCAACTCTCCACTCTGACACTCTCCCCAACGTCGGACTAGAGTGCAGTTCGTTGGCTACAAAAATTGTTGTTCGTGTGTGTTCGCAAAAAAAGAAAGAAAAAATACAGAAATTATATCAAACAAATTAATAAAAGATATCAAATCAAATGGCGGAGATCGATTTGTCAAACTTGATACAATAAAAATATAATCTCAATTATGATTGCGTGCTCGTTTATCGAAGAAAAAAGAAAAACCCATCCTCAATACTAAACTCAACGAAAATAATAAATCAATTAAAAGAAAACCAAAAGTGAAGAAAAATAATCAAGTTTCAGTTTGTTGTAAAGTAAAAAAGAGAGAAACAGGAAAGAAAAGAATCGGAAAAATATAATTTACGAAAAAGAAAAGTCTCCACCCAAAAAATAATACAAAAAGAAAATAAAAAAAAATAATTGTGTGTTTTTGCGAAAAATAATTGTCAAGGAAATTTGTGTGTATTTTTATTTTCCTCTTCCTCTTTTTTCTTCTCGTCTACAATCGCCACACAAATCTCGTATTGAATTTGTTTGATTAGAAAATTAGAAAAGAAAAATAAGTTCTGTTCGTTTTGTTTTAATTTTTCTTTTCGTTTTATTTTTTTTCGCGATCGCGAGTGCATTAATCTTAATTGGAATTCCAACGCATCAAATTCAAAAGTCGTGAAAAAAGCAGAAAATTGTGATTTCAGTGCCGGATGAGACGAGACGAGTGCGGTGCGGTGTAAATCTCTGTGCGTGGTGTGTGGTGAAAAATAAAAGTAGGAGAGAATGAAAAAATTGCATAAGTGAAGCGAGAAGCGAGAAAAGATAAAGAAAATTCTTCTTGTTCTTCTATATTTTTAAATTTTTTCTTCTAAATTTTGTTGTTGTTGTTTTGCCGCTTGTGGTGCGGGGCGGAGTGTGGAGCAACGAGCGTCGACCAACGACCGACGACGTCGAGTGCAAAAGAAGAAATTTCCTTGTCCGGTTTTTTTTTCCACTGTGTTGTTTTTCATTGCAAAATAAAGAAGTGAAAAACTGTCTTGTCCTTTCCGTCGAGAAATTGTTGTTGTTAATTGGAGAATAAAACTTCCAGGAGCTTCAAGTGAAATCCCAACTTTACACACACATTATTCCAAGGTAAGTAATTTTTTGGTGATTAAGTTTAAACATAATTTTGTTTTTAATTTCTCTTTCTCTTTGACATTCGCAAATTGCAAAAATCAACCAAATTTTAAAGTCTCTTGTTCTTCTATGAAAATAGGAAAAAAATGTGTGAATGGAATTTTTGTTGGTGAATGACGATGACGAAAGAACGTGATGATGATGGGCGTAGAGAGAAAGAAGAGAAGAAAAATAGGAGACGAATTTTATTATGCTTATGTTGAGCTTGAGTCTTGTTGGGTTGGTGATGATGATGAAGATGAAAACGAAGAAGAATCATCCACAGCAGCAACAGAAGAAGACGATGGAGAAGCAAACTAGAAAATCCTGATTTTTGTGTTCCGCCAACACCCCCTCCACCCCCTTTTTTGCTCCTCTTTGTGAGGGATGCCAATGGATGCGAATGGGCTGTGCTGGGATATCTTTGTCCTGTCTTGTCCCTGTGTCGTTGTCATCGTAGTTGTTGTTGTTGTTTTTGTCGTCTGGTTGAGGTTATTCTGGTCTTTAAATACATAGGACGTAGTCTTATATATTTACTCCATCTGATGGTGGGTGAGACTAGAAATCCTCATCCTTCTCGAAATCTCAAGTTACAACAGACGCAGCAGCAGCTGAATCAAAATAATTTTAGAGTGTTGCGTTAACAAAAGAAAATCAGCTTCAGCAACAGCATTTTGACCAAAAAACTTATTCTCAAAGTTGAAAAGTTTTTAATTGATAATAATTTTTGACGGAGTTAGTTTAATTAATAGATTAAGAAGTTTATAAAATAATTGTTGGTGGTTGGGGATTCAAGGATTTTTGAATTTTAAAAAATAGTAAAAAATAAATAAACAGAGTTGTTTGATGTGGTTAAAGATAATTTGGTCATGGTTAGGAAAGAGATGAAGATGGTAGGTTTCTTACGTAGTCGTGATAACCAAACGCCTGGCTGTGCTACGTACCAGCTGCTTAACGAAAATCTTACAAAATATCATTGTAACAGCTGTACGGGAGTTTGGGAAGGTACCTGCCGGTTTTCAAACTATTTAACCGTTTTCTAGCAATGAGATTCATTCTCTAGACGTGTTTATTACTTGAATGTTGATTGCTTTGTAACATTTTGATTCCTTAACATTCCAATATTTCAGAATTCATAACTTATGTTCGTCGACAACCTTATCTTTTTTTCCTAATGCTCATTGTCCCAGGCATATTAGGGGTACCTATATGAAAAACCTTTGATTTTGCGCTAAATAGTTGTAAAAAGAAAAAAATTGAATGAAATGAGATTGAGAAGTTTTAGGAAAAGTTTAAAGGTTTTAAGACTAAGGTAAAGCCCTCCAAGGACAAACAAGGTGATGTTATAGTAGAATTGATGATGAACGGTTGTCACAAAAAACAAACAAATTTTCTTGCTTCCCCAGATAAATAAGATCAAGAAGATTTAATTATAACCGATTTCACAAAACCCTTTTAATGATAAAAGGGTGTTCCAAATACTACTTTCCTTTTTAAATTATCTAAAATTGAATAAATTTAGTTTTGTCCATGTTTCATTTCCCATTATTTGAAACACGTCATTTAAGTGGCTGCGTCATCAAACATATTCTCTCACTCGAATTTTCGAGCTGTAGGTCACGAGTTGATTGAATGATTTAAGCCTTAAGTTCTTAAATAGTTTCCAAATTGTTGACATAATATCGTTCTCTTAATGGTCCTTATAAAAGAGTCTTAAATTGGCAGCTCTAAGACGGCTAACTGATAACAAGACTTGAGAATTCGGTTATCAGTAATCATGCCTCTGACTTTCTATACTGTTGATCAAAACGTTGCTTCCCTTCGTACTAGACTGTCACTCTCGGTAGATGCATTGGCTTCTAAAGAATATGGTGCTAGTCTTCTGACCTCCAAATACTTCTTAGGTCCTCAGACCTGTTTAGTCCGTTGGGAACCCCTAAAGGGGTATATGGCCTCTACTACGCCTACGCGCCATAGTGTACGATTTCTGGAGATTTGTTTCAGCTCCCTCCAAATTTTGCCGTGTGACGCTGATTCGGCCTTGACTGTCTTGCGCCATGTGCTTCTCGGTCAACCAGCTCTTCTTCCTTCTTGTGTGAGCGGATTCCACTGCATTGCCTGGCCTGCAATAAAGTCGTTACCTTTTCGAAGCAAGTATTCAAGTATTGAAAGCTCTCCACTTTTTCCACCGGTTGCGAGGAAATATTTATTTGAGAGAATGGTCAGGTTCCCGAGGCTGATCATTTTTGTTTTACGGGAATTCATTTTTAGGCCCACAGCTTCTGCTCCAAATGCGACAAGAAAAAGAAAAAATTATGATTTTTGTCCAAATTCAAGCTAACGAAACGGATAAATGTACGCCTTTACTTGTTGAGTGAAGAATCGAAAACTTTTGTATAGAATTCTCCTAAGACTAGCCATTTTTATGTCTTAACATGAATTCAAAATGAGAGGGAAAACCAGAGTTGAGTAAAGAATTTCACATTCTCGATGTGCGGTTAACAAAGAATCGCTATATTTTAAAGTAAATTGATGATCATTTCTGGAAGTTCGACTATTGGGGCTTGATTTTTTTGTGTGTGTGTGGGGCGGAGGGAAAGGAGTGCTTATTCGACCGAAATTAATATTAAATTTGTTTAAGGGGCACCTTCAAAAATCAGGGGGTTATAATTAAGTTATGGACGAATGAAGGCTTTGCAAATTAGATTTTAATCAGAAGGAGTGAGCAAATTCTTGCACCACCGGAGAAATCCTAAGCAATGTCAAATATGTGATCATTCTACAAGAGTTGATCTATGATACTCATACAGAGTGCTTCAAGTTGATTACTTTGCTGGATGCAAGCGCCTCTCATGGATACTTGCTTAGGCGATGCAACTATCAAGATGCAAGAACAACATTGCGATTCGCATCAACTCTGAAGACATACGGCCCAATGAGTCCGTCAGTCCCTAATCCCCACCAAACGGAGGCTTTTTCTGCATGCATTGGTAGCAGTTGTTTCTGGCTGATCTTCAATCCGAATACGGAAGTTTTGCCTGCTCACGTGTCTATTCAACTAAAAATGAACTTCGCTGCTGGATAAAACTTTTTAATAAAAAAGTGGATGTTCATGCGGATCAATATAAGAGCCCATTTACCAAAAATTCGGCGTTGAGGTAGGTCGTTCGGCCAATATCTGCACTACCTGTATTTTGAAAGGCTTCACATCTAAATTTTCCGCAAAATTGTGTAAGTAGAATAAAGGGGAAAAATTGAAGGGAACAGCTATGTAAAATTCGAACGAAATTAAGTCAGAATTTTTCTGAATACACAGTTCACACATTCTTCACGACCATGATGAAGCATTCAAAATAATTTTATTTTCTCAAATCGTGAATTGGTTTCCAGCTTATTTGAGAATTGTAAAACTCTTATTTCATAGTTTTTTGTTGTTTCATTAGTTTAAAAACTCTTGAAACAGTTAAGCGACTTGAGTTAACGCCAATTTTTTTGTGTACTCCTTGATCTTGGCTTCTTTTTTTGTATACATACTTAGCGAACTCTAAAAGGGTTTTGTGTACCTTTAATATGCCAGAGACACAGTGTGAGTATTAGAGGGAAGGCTTGGATGGGAGGCGACGGTGTACATTGATTTTGAATTCCTGAACATTGTAATGATAAGGAAAGATAGAGCTTGGCAAGGAATTCTACATTCGCTTAGTACGGATAAAAATTGAATCTCTGTACTTTATAGTACGGCCGAAGTTGGGCTCGAGGGTAAACTGATATGGGCATTCCTAGAACAGCGGGTATTACGGTTAAATCGTTTAAGGGGAAGATTTCAATTGGCTATTTCGCTAATAAATTAGGTGGCTCATCAGTCCGTAGAGAACAAGGGCCTAGTGACTTACAACTCGCAACCATTCTTGTGTGCGATTAACTGCAGGAAAGGAGGGGACCTACAGTTTATATGCCGAATCCACACGACTTATTTGAGAAATCACTTTTTCATGACATTCCTCGAAAGAGGCAGTACCCGTGAAAAAAAAACTTTAGGTGGCGCCAGCAAGGATCGAACCCAAGACCTTTCTCATGACAGTCCAACGCACTAACCATTATTTTTTTTTTATTCATTATTTCTTAAAACTATCTTAAAGCTAGACAAAAATTCATAAAACTTACTTACAACTTACCTTCATACCTTTCGGCCCTAAAGATCTATTTTACTGTAATTAACTTTATTCATTTTTGTTTATTAGAGAAATAAACAAACACTAGACTCAATATCTTTTTTTATTTTTAATTAAAAACTACTAAGATTAGATCCTTAAAATAAAACTTAAAACTAACTCTTCATATTTTGTTCCTTTTTTTTCTTATTCCATGTTTTTTTATTTTATTTAATTTTTTTTTTGTGCCACCATGCCTATTTTACTTAAAACTAAGCCCTAAAACTGTAAAACAACTATGTAAGCCGGCCAAGGCTTAAAACCTCATCCCGACTACCCAAGTGCCGATTGAAGCCACCAAAACTGGTTCTCCTGCTTGACCCTATCAGTTCGGTCACGTTCGGACACAGTCCTTCTGAACCAAAGGAGCTTTGCTCCACCTTGTGCCATGACGTCCCGATTGTACAGGAGTCGCCTGTCCACGGTTCGTCGTCTGACTTGGTAGATAAGCGGAACTGCCAATCTATCCTGTATCAGACCGCATCTATCTAAAAAGAGGAATGCTTCTGGTGGAATGAAACCACTGAAGCGCGCACACTCAAAGTACTCGTCGATCGGATAGAACGCCCCGAAAATTAAATTGTTGGTCGAAGACATAGCTCTTGTAATGTGACCTCGAACGAATTTTATCACGAAATTGTCAATTCTGTTGATTCGAGCCCCGTTGTATAGGACCTCGTTGGAATAGTAATGCACATAAGAAGATTCGGCTGTTCGATATAAGCCGGTACAGCGTCGTAAACACTGCCGCTCGAACACCCGAAACTTCTCCATCTGGGAAGGGGCAACGTTGAACCACACAGGACAACCATAAATGATCATTGGCCGTATGAGGGCCATGTAGCAAAGATCAACGATGATCATCTTGAGCCAATTCTTGCACCCTTTGGCCCTAGCCAACGGAGTCCGGAACAGAATTGTCTCCGAATTCTAGACATTTATTTTCAGTTTTCAGTCGTCGCAATATAGCTGAATCTTATCGAAATTACGCTTCAATATAATTCTAATAACCTCAATCTTTCGGGCCGTTCCGTACGCAATTAGATCGTTGGGGTACGCAATTGCCTTTGTAAGACTACCTATCAGATCGCTGCTGTAAATAATGAAGAGAATCGGTGAATTCACCGCTCCTTGTTGGATACCATTTTTGATTAGGAATGTTGTGGTAGAAGTTACATTGCCCCTTTCTACAGTTAGGCATATCATAAAGTATATACAACAATGGCTTGCTTATGCAAGCCTGCTCAGTTTAAGGTAAAGACCCTATAACCATACGGTGTCAAAGGCCTTTTCCAAATCAACCAGAACAGCACCTGTGCATTGTTGTTTTGATTTATTCCATTGGATATCAGAAACGAGTTTAGACGCAGCATGAATTGTGTCATGACCCGCCTTGAACCCGAATTGTTTATCCGGAATTATTTTGTTGTCCGCAGCCCACTTAGTCAGAGCCCTATTAATGATATTTTCGAAAACTTTGCTGATGCTCGGAAGAAGACTTATCGACCGAAGATTTGACGGGTTGGAGTTGTCCTTTCTCTTTTTCGGGAGAGGATGAAACACAGCGGTCTTCCAATGCACTATGCATTATTGGAGAGTGTGGTGTAAATGTCAATTGCGTCCATCGGTAAATGTCTTAGTAAAACGTTGGATATACCATAAACACCTGCTGGCTTTTTGATGAGAGGAAGTATAATCTTCGTTGGACCTGGTCCCGTTTGCCCGACAATTATGGCATTTGCCAAGGAATCGTCATTGAATGGCATGAAACCGCGGTTCTCAGATCGCCATTGTGTCATATCATTTCGAAGCTAAAAAGTGTTAAGTAGGGCTCTGTTTTCCAGGTCGTGGTGTGAATGCTTACATTCACCTTGAACCTTTGCTGGAAAGCAGTCCAACGCACTAACCATCATGCCACGGGTGCTATAGAGCAAAGTCCGTTAAAATAACAGTAAAAAGGGATGAGACAACAAATTTTATGAAGTTGTTCCAGTTGATGATGGTAATGTCACCAATCCTTTAAAAAAGCTCTTTGAATATTATCCAAAGGGTTTAAATAAGTAACTGAATCACCAGCCCAGAGATGAGAGTTATATTCAAGTTTCGGACGTGGATAGGTTTTGAAGATTGTAGCCAGATCAGACGGATCGTCTCAAAAAACGCGTATGTGATCGCTCCACAAAAGATGGTTGCTGATGCACATTCTAAGGATGTCGAAATTTTTAGTTTCGTTGATGCAAGTGCCACTCATAGATGGTGGCAAAGAGGGTATATATATCACTTTAACGATACAAGACAGCATTGGGTTTTCGAAGCATTAAATTCCACACGTTTTTTATTTCCCATAGTACAATGCTCTGTAGGTCGAAATTTAATGAGCTAATCATATTTTCCCCTTGCAGTTCCATATCCGAAGAGGAGGGTTGTGAGTCTCGAAACGAATATGAAAAGCTGAGAGTACCGTCGTCTGCAAAACAATGTATTAGATTAGAAGTAGCAGACAGGAGATCATTTATAAAAATGAGGAAAAAGGTCTTCGCAAATAAAGTATTAGGTACCCATTGGTCTTAATAGCATTTCACTGAAAACACTAAAAGTTTCGATTTATACTATCCAGTACTTGAAAACTCTCTTGAACAACAAACGGGTAAAAACAAGTCTGGCAGTTTTATTCAGATATTTTTTTTTGAATTGTCAGAAAATTATTTTTAAAAATTGTTATGTGTAGTATTTAGTTCAAACGGCGTGGATAGGGCTTTGAATTCTCCAAAAATGAGAGTATTAATGTAGATTTGTTCCTTAAAAACTTAATACCTACAAGGTGTAGGTACCATCTAAAGAACTATGAAACTTTTATTAAGTAAGAATTACTTTTTTATTAAAAATATGAGTCCCATATTTTACCTCGCCGACCTTGTTCACATTACAATGCCAACAGTTCCCAACCATTCAACTCGATTCGCAAAAAAGAAAACAAAAAAAAAAACAATAATAATTTATTCCAATGACCGATCTACTTACGATGAATTTTTATTTTATATTTAAATAATAATAATTATTATTATTTGTTCTCTGTTGAATTGTTTTTGTTTCGCAGAACAGAAAATGAATAATTTATCATTCAATACGACAGATATGTTGTCATCGAGTATCGAGCTTCGAGCATTCACATGAATAAAGAGAGAAGTTCCACTCATCGCCACAAGGTAGATCCGTTCGGAAATAAAAACAATACAAAATTTAAAATAATGCAATTTATATACCGTATGCAGGTGGACTGCTCTGTTCCAGATAATAATTTTATAAGCACCCCATAGTCAGGATGAATGTGGTGCAACTGTGAGGGTGTCCTTATTTATATCAACCAAGTCAACAGAAGCTGTAATTTATTAATCCAAGGAGACGCAACGCTATTTTTTTATGTAAATTTTCATTTTAAATGATTTGAGAAGTGGGAGGAGGATCATGACTTTTTCAAAACAAAAACAAAATCAAAAAACAAATTTAAAATCCCAAAATAAATTAAATGGATTAAAGAAGCTCACCCAAGATTGTTATTTTCATTGAAAGTTTATTTGTGTTTGTGAGTTCTCAATGACAAAAAGGATTCCAATGTCGTAGATGTTGGCGGTTTAATTAATTCTCTTAGAACGACAAATCATCTAAAAATAACTCAAGTGCAAGTTTGGTATTCATATTCCCATCTAAAGGATCAAAAGACCCGAGGGTGGGGGTTGGTAGTTGGGTTTCCTTTTAATTGGCCAATTTATGTCAAAACCTTTCGCAACTTGTTACACGAATATATAGACAAGGACAGGTGAATCGTAGATATATCTGAAACTGGCAGTCAAAATAATTTCAATCCAAAATGTTTAGGATTTGTGAATTCATAGAATTTCTTAGATACTCGTATCTATAATACACCCTTCGTTGAGAAACATCACAAAAATACCCCCAACAGACAAATGAATACAACCAGAAACAGAAAGATAGTGTGACAGGTCTAAGATGTGGAATCTTATCATCAACATCACATAAAATAAGACACAAAGCAATCAATGGTTATAACCCCCCGAAGAAGATGAACCTTGCCCATGTGTCCAAGTTGAGTTGAGTCCAATGATAAATTCGATATCACTAATGATGATGGAGATGAAGATGAGGAAGAAGAAAAATGGGTACCTAAGCTAAGTATAGTTAGGATAGTTCCAATGAAAGATTGAGAAAAAGAAAGAGAGATTGAAAGCGCAAAGAAATAGAATTTAATTGAATACATCCTCATTAATCAATTGTTCCATCCAGAGATCCATCTAAACCACTCGAAGAGGAGCACAGGGTGGTAGTGGATGACGATAAAGATGATGATTATTGTGAAAAATGATCATTAAGTCCGCCATCTGGTTGTTCACTCTTGATTCAATGACGACGAAGTATAAATTTACCCAGGGTACCTAACCTATCTACCTTCCTACTCTGTGGTCTTCGTCGACTTGTCGTTGTCGTAGTCGTGAGCTATCGTAGTTATTGCATTGTTGTATGGCATATTCATTGCCTTGGATTTTATCTTAATTGCAAACCAGGAAAGGAATTTCTTCAGAAGATATTTTTTTTGTAAGAGATGAATGATTGAAGAATACAATAAAATCTAGCTCTTCCTCTGTATTTGATTATAATATGGGTTTTGCTAATAATAATTCAGTAGATTCTTATATCATTTCCTTCTTTTCTTATAAAAGAAAAGCAAAAATTAAAGAAGTTAGCAAAACAAAAAAAATATAAATAGAAAAGAAGAAAGATGAAACTAATTTTATTATTATGGCAAACGTGAAGACCATCAAAGAAAAGACAAGAGAAAGATACATTTTTAGAGATAAAAGAACTAACCTACCTACATTTCTATGGAGATGACCTCAAAATAGAAAAAACATTTATACAAATTAAGTTTTTGGAAAGATGAAGATACAAAAAAAAAATAATGAAACTCATCTTCATTAAATGAGGTTAATCGTTGACAAGTGTTCCCATTTTTTTTCTTGTTTATCCAAAATAAATCAGCGACTTTTACTCTTTTTATGGTTGACAATTGATAGCAAAAAGAAGAACTTGTTTTTAAGCTATAAATTTGCATCAGCGGGTTTGAACTATTAGAACCTGTACAACATATCGGTTGTGTTATTGGGCCCGGTTTCTTTTCATTGATGAAAATGACCGTAACTTTACCGTCAATTAGATCTCAACAGAACAATATTTCAGCATTATTTTGTACTGATGATTAGTGATATAACGATGTCGGCACAATGGACTTCGAAAACTGTCAATTTAGGGTCAAAATTGTGTGATTTAATATCTTAAGATTTTTTTCATAAGTCTAAGTCAAATTATTAGTCAAGAAAATCGTTGTTAGAATTGTAAGAGATCAGAGATAGTTTGAAATAATTAAAAGCGTCTGTTTTCGTAAAAATGTATAGCCAAATAGACTACGGCAAACATTAGTAGTGGGCATAGTTACTTAAAAAGTCTGTTTTTCAAGTGGTATATAACTTTGAATTGGAATAAATCAAAGATAATTTGCTAGTTCAGACGTATCCTAAACTGTAGGTCCAGTTTTTGATGACTTTTTCCAACATTTGTGGCCGTATGTCGACAATACAAATTTAAGTCCAGTTCTGGTGTACCTCAGGAGAGTGACTTTGGGCCATTGCTGTTTATTTTATTTATTAATGATTTTCCTTCTGTTTAAAATAAATCTTTATGGCTAGGTGGGAGAGTCAATGGAACTGCCTATACAGTGACATATTGCAGTGTTATTTCTAGGGTCTTTTACAAGGACTGATGGTCTGTCAAGCCAAGTCAAATCATTTTTAAAGCAACTTTTTTTAGGTTTAGAAGAGATAAGAAGTAGTTTGTATAATAAATTGCTCCTGTTTTGATCAAAATGTGTTGACAATTGAACCTAAATATCACTATTAGACATTCAAAGTTATGAAGGGTGTTTTTTAAGGTGTATATAATTTCGAAATGGAATAAAACAAGAATTATTTTTTTGTTTTAATTGACATGAAATTTGATTTATTTTAAAGAGAAAAACAGTCCCTCTAGGAGACCTACTGCTGGAACAGGAAGATTTTTCTCTAGATTACTCTTGTTCACATGTGCAATCCATCTCTTCGTAAGATTGAGGCTGTTAACTCATCGTTTTGTACTTTTAAGATGTAGCCGACGCACGGACGTTAAATTTTCCTTTTTTCTTTACTGATAACTTAACCAAAAAAAGTCACCAGCTTTAATAGAAAAATCTTTGTTAGCCGTCATCTTTTCATCACTCAAGATTTGTTCTTCTTGTCAATCAGCGAGGTCAATACTATCTGAACCTTCCAAACGAATAAAGTTTTTATAGCTACGAGGGGCGTTCAATATATTCTCGGTATCGATATGAAGGAAAATGCGAATTCAATTTAAATTGTTTTTATTTTTCAATATAATCTCCCCTAACATCAATGCATTTGTTACATCTTGAGATAAGCTTTTTTAAACCCTCAAAAAAATAAGTTTCCTCTCTCCCTGCAAAATACCATTTATTGCCGACTTGAGTTCTTCATCATCCAAAAATCTTTTTCCACGAAGACATTTTTTCAAATCCGGAAACAGTAAGTAATCACTAGGGGCAAGGTCTGGACTATAGGGTGGATGTTGAATTTCTTCAAAGCCACAATCTCGCACAGCAGCCTTGGAAACTCGCGCCGTGTGAACAGGAGCGTTGTCATGAAGAAGCAACACACCCGATGCGAGTTTAACCCGTTTTTTTTTTTGAATTTCCTCCCGCAAATTATGCAAAGTGGAAGCGTAGGATTTGGCGTTGATGGTTTCACCTTTTTTTTGTACTCAATGAGCAAGATTCCCTTTGAGTCCCTAAAAACTGTGGCCATGAGCTTCCCGGCAGACGGAGTGACTTTGAACTTCTTCGGGGGGTCTGTTCCTTTTTTATGCATGGACTCTTGTTGCTTTCAGGGTCATAGTGGTGAACCCATGTTTCGTCCCCAGTAACAATCCGATGCATAACACCGTCCGCGTTCTCACTACACATCTCGAAAAGCTCTCTACAGCATGCTATTCTCACTTTTTTTCTGAGGCGCTGTGAGTATTCGTGGCACCCACCTTGCACTGACCTTTGAAAGGTTAAGATGATCATGAAGGATGGTGTGAATGGTACCAGTCGAAAGCTTGGTGATCTCTGCCATCATTTTCACCTTTATTCGGGCATCCTCGAGAACAAGTTTTTCGACTTCTTTGATGCTTTCTTCTGTACAAGCACTAGCCGGGACGCCGGACCGGGGGTCGTCTTCAATGCTCTCTCTGCCTCTCTTGAACTCACTTGACCACTTTTGCACAGTTGATAATGAAGGTGCGGAACCCTGGTAAACTGCCACCATTTCTTCATGAATAGTTTTTTGACTTTTTCCTTACTTAGTGAGAAATGTAATTACAGCGCGATGCTCAATTTTCACCATCATCGTCTCAGTTGCCATTATGATTCTGTTTAAATAGAGATTTAACGGTAAATAATAATCACATTTATATGAAATTTTAAATGAATGCACTAAAATAATAGTATTACTTGATAAATAAGTCAATTTATATATATAACCACAGCTTCACCCCGATACCGAGAATATATATATATATATATTATATGAAAAATCAGAGTTACAAAAATATTTTTGTACCGAATCTTAACAAATTAAACTTTGCAATGAACCAATATCTTTCTTGTTTTCGTTGGGATTCATATATTTCAAAAGTCAATTTGAGTAACGCAAATGAATCTCTTTTATCCATTATTAATGAAGTTGTACGTAGATTTGTTCCAATTAAAAAATCTAAATCCAGTCTTAACACAGCTTGGTTTAATAAGAGACTGATTAATTTAAAAAGTAGAAAAAATAAAGGATTTAAACTTTTTAAAAAGAATAACGAAAGTATTGAACTTCGTTCGAGTTATTTAAATGCCAAAAGAAATTTAATACACTCAATAAATTTTTGTATAGATCCCATATGTTTACTATAGAATCTAATATAAAAAATAATAGTAAAATCTTTTGGAACTTTATTAACTCTAAAAGAATCAAACGGTTATCCAAGCTGTATGAAGTACTTAACTACATCAACAAGTGATTTGAATGAGATTTGTAATCTTTTTGATGTCTGCTTTCCGTCTGTTTATTCGCCAAACTTACCTTCCAATCTTAAATTGCCACAGATCCCAGTATATTATAATATTGGTTCAATGAAATTATTTTATTATTCAAATGAGCATCTCCTTATAGCCAGGCCTTTGATGATCATCTTTAATTTTTCTCTTTCTCAGGGTCAGTTCCTAGAATGTTGGAAATTGTCTTACATAATACCTGTATTTAAGTTAGGATCTAAACAGAATGTTACTAATTATAGACCAATCTGTAAAATGTCAGCTTTGCCAAAGTTATTTGAAAAGGTAGTTTTTGATAACCTATCTTTTCAAACAAAAGACATTGTTTTATATCTGGAAGATCTACGGTAACTAATCTATCATTCATGAGTAGTTATAAAAAAAACAATTTTGAATCAAATTTCAAAAATTGATATTATATTTACCGATTTCGCCAAAGCTTGCGATCGATAAATCACCAGGTTCTTTTGAATAATCTTTTACAGTTTGGGTTTCACTCTAACCTTTTCGATTAAAATCCTATTTAACTCAAAGGGTTCAAATTGTTATAATTGATGATGATTTTTCGGAACGGATCTTAGTGCCATCTGGTATCCCTTATCAATTATTATTATTCCTATTATTTGTCAATAATATTCCTGACATATTCAAAAATTCATCATGTCTACTATTTGCGGATGATCTTAAACTCCGATGATCGCACCACTAAATCCATTCAGGATTATACTTTGTTGAATGATGATTTTCTACACTTGAATGTCTCTAAGTGTCAAGTTATGTCCTGTTTCCATATCATTTCAACTATATACTTCAATTACACTATTAACGACAGAACTAGAACAGGTGTTTCAGAAAAAAGATCTGGGAGTTGTACAAGATTTAAAACTTTCCTTCTTACCGCACATAGATTACATAATCAATAAATCCAATCAAATGCTAGGGTTTATAAAGAGAAACACTAAAGAATTTAATGACCCATACACGCTAAGTCCCTTTTTAATTCTTTGGTTAGATCAGTGCTTGAGTACTGCAGTACGGTTTGGAATCCAACTCATAATAACTCGTGTGAGGGAATCGAAAAAGTACAAAGGAAATGTACAAGATATGCATTTTGGAGGATTGATACTCCACCTTATAAAACCAGGTGCAAGTTATTTAGTATACAAAGTCTGGAAAGTCGTCGTACATATTTTGGAATAATGTTTATCAGGGACATAGTCTAGTCTTACACCATATGAAATGTCCTCCATTACTTTCTTTAATATGTATACGCGTTCCTAAAAGTAATTCTCGTGATTTCATTTTGTTTCATGAGCGTTTTCATAGAACGAACTATGGTCGTAATGAACCAATAACGAAGTGAAATAAAACCCTCTTTGTCATCTTAGCTTGCGATTGCGAATTATTTCTATATGACCAGGTTTATCATCAGATGAAATTTTTTCAGTGGCATTCTAAGATGCTTCTAAATTGAGAGACTGTGGTGATACGTTGATCTATAATAAAGTGAAGTCCGCTATAGCGACACTAGAACCAGGTTGAGTGCTAAGCTTTTTGAAGGTCCCCTCCATCCCTGATATCAGTACTAATTCACAGGAACAGTTGAGAGATGTAAGGCGTCAGTTATAGCTATCATTGGTTTGCATCATTGAAAACAAACATTGGACCTTTGACAGGTCGTTTATAGCTATCCTTAAAAATTGAAACAAAATGTCCTGATTGAAATCCACCAAAGATATTTACTGACAAAAATCTGTCATTGGAATTGTGTGAAATCGGAAGCCAAATCAGTGGAACGATTTATTTCACTTTTGAAAATTCAGAAAAATGAATTTCTGTCAGGAAAATCGAAAAATACATTTTTAAAGAAAAATAAATGCGCAGCTACACTTTTTTTCTCAAAAAAATTCTTTGAGTGATTTCCGATCGATCAGTACATAATTTTCATTTTTAATTAAAGGGAAACACTGTCAAATATTGATTTAAACATTTGTCCGGATCGATTCCCTAGTTTTGTACGGACTATTTCGCCACCAAATTTTGTATTTTATCTAAAGTTCGGAATCCCTTCATATAATCAAATACTGAACTAAGCATAGGGTCATCAGGTGTCCTGAATCAGATTTTTCCAGTTAAGTTAAAACTTGTTTATCGATTAGATGAATTATAGTTTGGAAGACAATATTAAATTTTTCTCCTCATAATTGCTCTCATACAAGCTGTGCCAGCAATTTTCCTGGAAGCCTAGGCAACACTTATGTTGGCACTTTTTTTTTCTAGGGTTTGTTAGGGTATAGGTCTTCCGTCATAAGATTTTTGGAACCAATCGAGAAATACTCCGTTTTCCAAATCAACTATGAGATGTAGCATTATATCGAGTTTCGCATGTGTAGCACCTTCTCAGGTAGTATACTTTCCAAATTATTAACAAATCTGGACATTGTTTGAAACAGATACGTCTGCTCTTGATAGAGTTATAGTTTGGGACATTCGAATTGTTATTTTGTCTTTGTGCCTTTTTAAAAATGAATTTGGAGAATCCTTCCCTGGTAAATTATCGATAAACATTGGTGATGTGGCGAAGATCAAGTCTGAAAAGTCAAAATCCCCAATAATTCTGTGTTAATAACATTTTTACGATTTCTTCAAGCTCGAAGAGAGCGGTTTGTCTAACAGAAAAAATTGGGAAGCGGTTTTTAATTTTGTATTTAGAGATTTGGAATAATTTAGCTGCCTTATTTTAAGACATTTGAACTTTCCTAACTTCAAATAATGCTACTTCTAATGTTTCACTGGTATAATTTTTCAAAAGGCTTTTCGTGATCGTCTTACGGCATCTTAAATACATATATTCTGAAAGAAAAGAAAATTGTCTTTATAGAAAAAAGTCTAATGCAAATTTTGAGTTAGATTTGCACAATTTGGAAGCGATATTCAGACGTACGTCTATCTATTCACATTGAAATGCCAACCAAACTAAAAATAAGTCATTTGTCAAATGTCATTTGCAAAATGTCTGCCAGTGAAAATAGTGTTGCCAACGTGAGGTTCTATACAAGAATCTGAATTCGATGTAGTTTTTTTGTTTTCTTAACAAATTCTTGTCACTTTTAATTTAATCCAATAATTAAACTCCGTGAAGGTTTTAATAAAGTCTGCTATTGATCTTTTTTTGGAACAGTTGATAAGCAAGGTGGAAAGTTCCAGAAGAGTTGTGTGTGTTAAGGTTAAATATGGCAATGAGCTTATCAACCTGACAGAGAAACAGGACCTATCATAATTTTCATCAATATTGCTAGGCCATCTAGTGACTTCAAAAGTTATTTTGATTCTTGACAGATGTGTCCTGCTCGAAATCTCGACAGAAAGTCAATATTATAACTCGTAACAAAATGAGTGATGGAACAATGTTTGAACATATCGAAAACTTATTTCCAAAAAAGACTTTGTAGTGCTTTTCTGAAAAAGAAATTTCGGCCTAAATGAAAGGACTACCTCGCTTTAAACGGTTGTTCTCTGCGGAGCCGAGAGTGTGAAACACAATAATTACCGAGTATCAAATCGCTCATCAATATCAGACGGTCAAAATATCACGCTATTTTTTAAGAAAAAGTCTGATTATTCGCTAAAAAGTTCCAATTATTTTAGGCAATGACGGTGCACAAACATCCGCTTTCCAGTTAAGGCCTTTGAGCAACTTGAAGTGAACAACGTTGCTGGTTAGAAAATGTAGACACAGCTTTTGGGAGAAAAATCATGTTTTCTTAAAACGAGCATTTGATCTCCACAGAGAGTAAGGGTTGTGAGGTGATAGTGTCATTAGGGGCGTTACGGAGCTACAATTTTTGGTAAAATTGGAGGCATGGATTTAGATGAAGTTATTTTAAGTTTGCCGTAAAAGTAAAAAAAGTCCATAGATCAAGAATTTAGATAAACCCATTTTTCGTTTTTAAAAGAAATATCAAGCTTCACAAAAATTATGGTATTTTGGATCTCTTCAGCATTTCCAAGAATTGTATATGTAATTTTTGTTTCCGAAGTTCATATCGATTTTCGATACCATTCGTCCTCCTTATTTAATACACGACTTCTCTAAAATTACTCACATTAACCATAAACCACATTTGTACAAGATTTTTGTTTCGATTTGAAATTCAAATCCAAGATACTTTAATAAATTATTCCATCATACGTTTGCGTTTCGTATGCTGGCGAAAAAAGAACAAAAATCACAAATTAAGTCAGAGAAAAATCAGGAAAATGCTGTATCATCACATCTTAAGGAAAACCAAATCGAAAGGAAAAAAAATAATCTGAATCCGAAAAAAGCCACATTATTATCAGAACAAATAATATTAAAAAACTCGTGCCAGACAATCTGTCGTCGTTGTCTTCCTCTTCATCTTCGTCCTCGTGCTCGTCATCATCTTCATCGTCTTCATAGTCGTCCTTAAGCTTAAAGGAGTCTTTTTCTTTGTTTTTGTATTTATTTTATTTTTGTGTTGAGAATCAATTTCATGAGAGAATAAGAAACATGAAAAACCAAAAGACCTGAATGTCAACAAATAAATTCATATACTTGCTGTACATAATATCCCTCCCACCCACTCTTCTGCTTCCGCTGTGATTGCCCATACTTCCCCTTCTCCTCTCAGTCCTGTCACCTTTTCTCTTCTGCTTTATACATACGAATATACAATTGCTGCCTGTGTCACTATATTAAGAAGAAAAACCCATTAAGAGCCATACCAACCCAAGCTGGTTGGAAAATTATGGCCTCAAACCATTCGCTTGTCTGCGATGTACATTATATTTTTTTTGTTCAATGGGTTTGAGTGGGTGCTGCTGAATGAAAATCAATAGTACCAGCTGAAAATTTTTGAAACCCATATAACCGGAAGTGTGTGTGTTCGTGTTGTATTGAAGTGTTCTTTATATTTCCATCTTTTTCAGTTATAAAATCCATTCCAACCTACAAAATTTACTTCCCCTCATAATTATTTCTTTTTCAATCACTTATATTTCCAACGCCCACATACACATCACCCTTTTCCAACCCCAAACCCTTACCCATGCCCATAGTCAATGCCCATGTAACAGTTACAGACTCACAGTTAACCCTCAAAAAGTACAACAGAAGAAGCCGATATAGCAACCAAAAAAAAAAACAAAAACAACAACAAAAAATCTTAACAAATCAAATCCCCCGCGTATTTTTCTATCCCCGCAATCTCCGTTTTCAAAGCAAAAATTCACTCGGGCAGTAAAATTGAGTTATAATAACATTTTCGAGAGGAAAATCGAACATACATTGGTTACAAAAAAATATACACCCCAACAATACCCCAATCCTCCCTTTTGAGTCCTATTGAGAACCAGTTGTACATAAGTATGTGTGCATACCTATCTCATTACGGAAAAAGGGTAGGAAATGTATTTTTCCCAAGAGGGGAGACAACCCTTACCTTCAGTTAAAATAAAAATAAAAACAAAAAAACTGAAAATCGAAAATCTATCCATATCAATGGAGGTCAGCTGCTTATTGCATTTGACAGATGCACAAATGCATATATTGGATTTCGTTATTGAACATTCATACTGTACGTATGTAGTTGTCACTTATGACGTAACTTATTTCTGATGTCTGTATGTGCAAAGGGCCGCCGGCTGAAGGGGTTGTTTTTGTCTTAATAATAAAAATGATTATTATTTCACTTCACACATCATCATCGTCATAGTGTGGGAGGTGTCTGGCGGCGACGACGGCGACTGTTGTTCATTCAGTAGGAAGATTTACAGTAGACTCCGGACAGTTTGAACAGTCGAAAAGTGAAATGCATATTTTGTCAATTGATGAAACTTGAACTTGAAAGCAACATTTTTAAACAAAGTGAAAAAAGCTAATCATAAAATGAAAGTGAAAATGTTTAATTTTCTTTTTATTTTACCAGCAAAATTGAAAAATTTTGAAATTCCACATGAGAATTTCACGTGAAAAATTATTTTCGTTATCTGTTGTGTAAACTTTACCGACGTTTTCTAAATTAAGTCTTCAAGACTGTCTTAATTGCTTAAATGCAAACTAAGTTTCTTGATTATTAGTACGTGAAATAATAAATGAAGTTTGACATTTATTTTCACGGCTCTACATAATACTTGTGTTTTTAATTTGATAGTTTCTTCATGGGTACTGCCTCTTGCAGGGAATTGACAACTCCTCCAAGAGCAATTCTTGTCATGAAGAGTGCTTTCTCAAAATACCCGTTCGGATTCGACATAAAAGCTGTAGATCTCTTCTATTCTTGAAATTACTCGCACACAAGAGTGGTTGAGAGTTGAAAGGCTTTAAGCCCTGGTTCTCTACGAGCTATTGCGCCACTTTATGTATTTAGCGTCAATCGTCTCGGAGTTATTTGCTTAGACAAGAGACTTCACATAACCATACAAAAAATAGTCCAGCAGTGGTAAATCTCACAATCTTAAAGACTACGCCACAGGTGCACGACGAGGCGAAATAATGCGGTCACCAAAAGTTTCCTTCAATTAATTAATTGTTTTGTTATAAAGTTGTATTACAAATATCGCCATTATTTGGCAATAAATTTGCATTATTTGCAAGCAAACTGAACATAAATTAAGTGATTGCTAGATTGAAAACCACACCTCTAATGGTATTTTTTGAGGACTTTAAACTTTAACCTTGAAAATTTAGAGTTAAAGCGAAATGCTGTTCTTGCTATGACTTAACAGGTTAACGATCTCAAATGATCAGAGAATCTCAAGATCCAGTGAAAATTGTATCAACCTGATGTTTGATACGTGGACTTTCAATAAGGTTATTTTAAAAGGGGGTTACTGTGAAACAAATAAATTTCACGTGAACTTGTTTTGAAACTGATGGGAACATTTTCCGATGGGTTTAGAAATTAAGTCTTTTAGGTAAACTTATCGGACCTTGGCTTCAATCAAAACATGCATTTCCTGCCACCTTGGTCCTTAGCTAGCCGTCTCCAGTTTCGCACGGCAAGTTGGTTGATGGTCGTTCCCCACCCGCTTGAGCCACCTGAGTAGATTTCCTTCGGGATTTGATTTGAAGATCTTTAGAGCAGGGGCAGTGTCCATTCGCCTTACATGACCCAGCAATCTTCAGCTTTTTTATTTTTATTCTTTTGACCATCTTCTCCTACATTCTTTATCTATGCTGACGAAACCAAAAATAACCTGATAATTTTTCCTATCGAAGTAAATAAAGACGCTCTCATCTTTATTAGAGATAGTCCCATCCTCAGCGCCATAAATGAAAACCGGGATGATGCTTTTATTGAATATTGACAAATGTAAAACTATGTGTTTTACACGCAAAAAAACAATTATAGATTATAACTATTTATTAGATTCTTCCTCCCTTTGTAAGCTTTCCGTTTTCTCTGATTTAGGTGTTATTCTTGACAGTAAATTAACGTTCTGTGACCATTATAACTTTATAGTTAAAAAAGCTAACAAAATTCTAGGTTTTGTTAAACGTTTTTCTCGTGACTTTCGTGACCCATACGTCTTAAAACTTCTTTATGTATCATTTGTAAGGCCAATACTTGAATACGGCTGTGTTATATGGGCACCATACTATTCAGTCCATATTGACAGACTTGAAAGTATCCAAAAAAGATTTATGCGTTTTTGTCTTCGTTTTCTTCCGTTTTCCCAAATATTTACGCCACCTCCTTATTCTCAGAGACTTTTGCTAATAAAGCTCCCTACACTTTCACAACATAGACAATATCTCCAATTTTGTTTTATTTTAAAATTAATTAATGGTTCTATTATATCCGCAACAGCTCTGAATCGTCTAAATTTTAGCTATAGCCCAACTAGCATAAGAAGACAGATACCTTTATGTCCGATCTTTAGCAGAACTAACTATGGTATGAATAGCCCTTTAAATCAATTGATTTCAGTCTTCAATAAATTTTATAATTTAATTTCATCAGTTAATGACAATGTTAAAAGTAAACAATTTAAAGAAAGATTTTTTAATTTGTTATAGTATTTATTTATTTCTATATTAATTAAAATTTTGAATTAAAAATTATGTAAATAGCTATAAGTTTATATTAACGTTAGATAATTAACGGATTAAATAAATAAATTTTTAAGGGATGCGTCTTATGGATGCTGACCTTAAATGCTCGAGAAAGAACTTTACTACTCAATTGACTTCTAAGTCTAAATAAGCAGCGATTTGCAAGAGTTATTCTTCATTTGACTTCAGCTCTGTTGTTGTTGTCTGAATGTATAGCCGTGCCTAGGTAGACAAAGTCCTTGATTACCTCAAAGTTAAAGCTGTCCATGGTGAAGTTTTGTTCAAGACGTCGTTGTTCAATGTCCTTTCTTGATGCATATTCTTGGTCTTTCCCTCATTGACCACTAAATGCATCTCCGCTGATTCCGTCGCAATGCTCAAAAACGCACTATTGACATCACGCTTTGATCTTCTAATTATGTCAATATCATCTGCGTATCCGAGTAATTGGATGGACCTTTGGAAGATTGTGCCTCTAGTTTTGACGGTTGAGTTTTGCACAATTCTTTCCAGAACGAAGTTGAAGAAGCCGCAGGATAGTGCATCGACTTGTCTAAAACCTTTTTTGACATCAAATGCATTGATGAGATTTTTTTTTCAGACTTGATAGAGCATGCAGTCGCCATTCTCATTCTGTACATACGGACAAGTCTGACAGGAATGCCAAAGCTAGACATTGCCCTGTCAAGCTCTTCCCTATTAGTGGTGATTTGAAAGCGATAAAGAGATAGCGGGTATTGATTTGAAGTTCCTTTAGATGATTAAATGTGAATATTTCGTCAATGATGGACTTTCCTGGTCTAAAGCCACACTGATACGCGGGGATTCAGAGATCTAATGCCCTTGTAGTTGGCACAATTTAGAGGGGCATGCTTTCTTCAGCGAAATTGTCGTCCATCTCTGCTACTACGGTTGCAGTATTTCCGCTGGTTTGTCCCTGATATTTTTATGAATTCAGACTTTAAAGTCTTGAATCAATTGTGAAGCGGTAGCATCTACCTTATCTTTCACGTTTTTCAATAATCATTCTTCAATTTTTCGAGCCACAAATGTAACATTTCCACTGACTAACGTAGTTTCGGAGGTAAAAATGAGACTAATTTCATGGACCCGAAAGACACATGTACTGGATTGAATTTTTGTGTTCAATAAGCTTAAATAACCTTTAGAATTAACTCTTTATGCAAAATAATGTGTAACAGAGTTTGTGGATCGTCTAATTCTAAACTTCGCCTAAAAATCCTTAAATCTCAGCACAAAGGTCTCTACAGCAGCAATATAAAATAGTTGTTCTTTTGCGACTTGTGTAGTTTTTAATTCTCATATCAAACAACTTTTCCCAATAGCTCAACTTTTTGATTGCGGAAAAAACAAAGTCTAAAAGTTATACAACAACCTTTTCCGGAAATAACACTGTCAGAAAACTAAACTTGAAAATTCGGCATATTTTTTACTTTGCAAGCCTCAAAAGATGACATCTTTCAATAGCTTGTTTTTTCAACATGGAAATAAAATAGTTTTGTATGAGATTCTTAAGTATTGGTGCGTTTTTATATAACAAAAAAAAAGGCATATTTTTTAGCTCAGAGTTAATACTCTGCATTATATGGGAAGACCAAATTGAGGCGTATTGCATAACAAGTACTATTTTGCCAAATTTTGTAATTTGAACTTATTTTACTTGAGTTTCCTGTATTAGTTTACTTTTAGCGTAAAATGAAAATAAAATATATGTATATCAATTTTGTTTAAAAGAAACACCCTGTTGAATATCTACATTCAGTGAAGAAATCTCTAACAAAACCAGATCTTTAATCTATCTTCTTTAAATCTGTCGTTTCTATTTAATTTGTTGAAAGTCAATGAGACATAAAGATATGTATTTTTAATTAATCTCAAAAGAGAAATAAAAAAACAGATTAATTAGATTAATTATTTTCTTGTAGAGCACTTTCCATTATAACTGGCATTAGTTGAAGGTTAAATGTGTAAAAGTAACATAAGTAGCAATTGTTAAAGTGTATGTATAATAAAAAGTAAATTTTGCATTTATGACCTTTAATTAGGTTACCTTGATTTCTAATATTCGAGTTGACATATTGTTTTTTTTTTTAATTGACATTTTTTTAATAGCATATTTTTGAAAGAAGTAGGATAGTGAAACCAACAAAAATAAGTATTTTTTAAGCTACACAATTTAAAAAAGCATCATCATCAAAAAATTATAGATGCAGAAGTTGAAGTAACCAAAATATGTTAGAGTAAATTCAAGAAGAACATGAAACTTGATTCTATATCCCCAAGGTTTTCGAAAGGGATAAATGTGAACTATTCAAAGATTCATAAGTTTTTGATGGGTGAACAAATTTAATAAAATCTTGTGTTCTTTCCGTTCCGAAACAATGAAAATCTTTCCAGAAGGAAGAACTTATAAAAGGAACCAATATTCAAGAAATCTTTATAAACGAGACACAGTCTTATCAACTATACAGCTATATGTCAAGAAAATCTAAGAATTATTGTACCGTAATCATTGTTTGAGAGTTTGAGGCCTTACTAGCCTTGTTTTAATTTTGGAAGGATAATTAAAAACCATTTTGAATGTCTATTTGAGCCTCAGAAAAATGAAATCTCGAGATTAGTGTCAAAAACACTTAATTTTTTACTTGAAAATTCTGAAAATTTTGCATCAATACTTCTTCGAAATCATCGTAATCGCTAGTTTTAGCACTAAACGTAAGAGATTGCTGCATGGATCTGGAACCGTTTTGAAAGGTTTGAAGAAATATGAATCGAGAAAAAGTTTAAGGTAAAGTTATACCAAAAGACGGTTTTTCAACATATTTTAAAAATTAAAAATAATCCTCGCTGAAATGTATTTCGGCAGGGGAAAGGGGGGAATAAAGTGTTTTTTTTATTTACAAGCAAATGATAGTGGCGTGATATTTAAAGCGTATTTTTACTGCTATACTAGAGGTCTTGTGTTCAATCCCTGCCTGTGCCATCTACTCTACAGTTTTTTTTTAGGGGTACTGCCCCTTTTGAGGAATTGACAAATCCTCCAAGAAGATTAATTCAAATTCACAAGACCTTTTTCAAATAAGCCTTTCAGATTCGGCTTAAAACTAGGTTCCCTCGATCCCTGCCTGACAACATTACTCGCGCAGAGAAATGGTAGAGAGTTGTAAGTCGCTAGGCCCTAGTTCTCAACGGACTGTTGCGCCACCTAGTATTTTTTTATTAAAGTATTACAATAGAAACATTTTATGCAATTTTGTATAAAATGTATTATTAATTAGTTCTAATTTAATTATGTAAGTAAATTAGAAAAATAATTAGAAAAATATTAAGAAGCATACAACGAAAACTGCAAATTATTTCACAACTGACTCATTTCTTAAAAAAAAACAAATGTTCAGATGTTGACGTTCACATAAATCAACTTCCACGAAAATAAAATTATATGCAAAATGTTATAAAAGGAAAAAAAATAAGAAATTAGCATTGAATTTTGTTAAAAACTTTGTTCAAGTTGTTTTAGAGAGACTAATAAATTAATTCGAATATTTTATGCATAATACCGTTTTACAAAATGTATTTTTTTGTTTTCTTTTTTTAATGAAACCAAATTAACTTGAAGTATTTTGTTTTAAAGCTCTCTTAACATTTCTCTGTTAAAATGGAAAAATGTGTTAAATTTGCTGAGTGAAGAAAAACGAAGAACTTATGTATATACAAATAATTGAAGACCCTTCCGACAGCCGGCATAAATATTAAAAAACTCTTGGATTGTTGTTTTTACCATTAACACAAAAACAAAAGCTTTTAATGAGTTTTTATACCTTCATTAGGTTCATACCTTAAAAAAAAGGTTTAATTAAATCATTTTTCTCCTTTAAACATACAATTAAAAAAAAAACACGCAACGGGTCAGTAAAACAACATAATGTACGTAATTAAAAAGGCTTTCGATAATTTTGTTTGTGTGTACCTAAAAACCTTCCATCGAGCTTAATATACAGAAAGGCAAAGGACCATTTAGTGCCTTTGTAGATGGATTAACATTCTTGTTATACTTTATTCGCAATTTGTTATGGTTTTGTTTTATTGTTTAAATACTTAACTCACTTCTATTATTGTAATATATATGAAGAATTATTCTAAAATAACTCGTCAAATGAATTTTATATTGATACCAAAAATTACGCATTTTATTATTATTGGAGATTTAAGAAATGGTACACATTTCAATGAGTAACTACTAACTTTCCTTTAATTTGTCATTGAAATCTCAAAGCTGTTCAAAATCAAAAAAATTTCTTAATTTTATTATAAAAAGACTGTTAACGCTCATCATTGTTCTCGGCTTTATTTTCGACGAAAAATGGTCCAATAATGCCCCCATTCCAATGTCAATTTCTGGGGATGAATTGACTTCTCAATAATAAAGTGATATGGATGTGGGGATTTCATTTGGTGAAATAGCCATCGAAATAAGAATTTGTTTCCAAGAAACCATGATTTTTCGTTCACAATAGTTAAATCTCCTCTAAGGTCTAATCTCGTGCGCATTTAATAGCTGAGTCAATTTGACATTAATATGAGACCTTTGTGCAGAATTAGTTTTAATTTTTGAGCCAAACCTTCAAGTGCTCCGCAAAGGAATTTCACTTAGAGAATTATATATGAGTGCCACAAGTTGTGTCACAAAAATGTCAAGACATTTGCTCCTAACATCCATTTCATATAAAACTGGAATAAATGTTAATTTGGAATTTTGGATTCAGTTTCGATTCTTCTAACATGGTATAAGGATCTTCTCTTCAAGAGAAGAAGACAGCCGGAAATGTAGTCGGTTCCGCATTTTTACACTTATTAAAACAGCACATGAACGAATAGCTGCTTTGGAGGAGAAAGATTGTGTCGATAAATTTGGATAAATTCGCCAGAACAATTTCTAAGCTGATAATCATTTGTTAACATTTCGATTCATAAAAGTTATTTTGGAAGTTTATAACCATAAGACGATAAAAAGTACGCGAAATGATCATATCAAAATAAAACAGTTTGTTTAAGGGTCAAACAAAACAATCTGTACTATGTCAAATTAAAGTTTCACCCAAAGTGTCACTTTTGAGAAAAAATGTGACGCCAGTTGATAAGATGTACACTAGGGAGGTAATAGAGTCTTTAGTAAAGGGTTTGATAAAACACTTTCAATGGAACTAGAAGGATTCTTCTATACGAATTTGGTGAGGCAGGTTTTAGAAATTGGCTCTCAGGAAGTCCATACCTCAATCATTTAGGTTATTTTTGTCGGCGTGTCTAAAACACTTCTTATACGAATTATTTCTTAAATTATTAAGAAATAGTTAACCGAACCAGTGTCAAAAACATTAACAGAAACAGCTGGGAACGCCACAGGTTTGAGGAGGAACGGATTTTTGAACCAAGTCGGGATTAGAGCACTAAATTAGCACAAAAAAACCCTAGATCACCACATCATTAGATTTTAAAAATTGTGTTTGGTAGAGAAAGTCTCCAAAGTTTTAGCTTTACTATTTAAAATTGGGGATATGGGCTTTAAAAGAAAACAATTTGGAGTTTCGCGAACTAAGGAGCCCAAAAATAGCACTAAATGACCCCATCTTTATTTTTTTTTTTAAATTTTTGTTGGTTTAGAAAGTCTCCAAAAATTTCAACTTTACGACCTAATTTAGATGGTAAGGGGTGAAAATACTAATTTGGAGTTTCGCTAACTTAGGAGCCCAAAAAGAGCCCTAAATTCCCTCATCATCAGTTTTTTTTGAAATTATGAACCTAAAAGTGCGGTGTTTCCAGCCTAACGTCAAGCCGGGATCACCACAAGTTTGAGGGGGAAGGGATTTTTGAACCAAGTCGGGATTAGATCACTTAATTAGCACAAAAAGAACCCTAAATCACCCCATCATTGGAATTTCTAAATTCGATTGTGGTGTTTCCAGCTTTACGGACCTCATTTGAAAAATTAAGTCACGAAATTCCTCTTAATAAATTAAGTAATATTGGACTTAATGAGCGTTTTGTAATGTGGATTTGTAATATACATATTAACAATAGATTTAGCGTCATGTTTACGAGTAACCCTTCATGTCAATTTTAATTAAATTCTGGGGTACCTCAATAAAGTGAACTTAGTCCATTGCTGTTTATTTTATTTATCGATGATCTGCCTTCTCTTTTAAATAATTCTATATCGATAATCTATGCAGATGTCAGAATTGAGGCTCTTATTAAAGCAAAAGGAGGTTCGACAAAACATTAAAAAAAATACAAAAATAACAAGCAAAAACACTGATAATATTAACTTCAAAAAAAATTCTTTAAATCTGTTGCTTAATTTCTAGAAAGTAGTTTATATTCTGCATACAAAATAATTTGAATGCATTACAATATTCGAAAACCTGATTAAAATAGCTGGAAATTAAGATTTTGCATAAAATCTAAAGTATGTCCAATAATATGGCCAGGGACTGTATATATGTACATGTACAAACCTTTTCTCACTCAGCTCCATTATTTGTGAATCTTTTATTCTTCGTTTAATTTGCTCCTTCCGTTCTTCATTTCCTTGCAAATTGTAATAATTATTCTTGTCCAAAATGTTGATGTTTTTTTTTTTTAAACTGTCAAACAACTCGATACTCTTTCGAAGGCACACATTTTTTTGAAAACAAGTTGGTATAACCGGCATCCGATGCTACTTTCATACGAAGTACGATTTGAAAGTAGAATCGGAAATGAGTTTCAAATAGAATCAAAAGTAGAATCGAGTTACAAAGTTTTCGACTCAAACTTTAATTTAATCTTTTAATCTTACACAAAATGTTGTTAATAATATTTCGTTAAACTTTAAGTAATATTGACAAAAGGACTCGAATGATAAGTTATCAGTGTGGTTTGCTTTCTAGGTTTTTCTATGTTTTCTATTTCTACTTCTTGAGTTTAAATCTTGTTTTTACCACTTTTCATTTATACTTAGTGTCGAAAGTTTAATTTTGATTTATCTTAGCACCGATGTGATTCTTTGGTCGGCAAGATTTTATTCCTGGCACTAAAATTGCACTTTTCCAATTGGTTTGATGGCCTTAATTCTAATCCGACATCAAAATTAATGTTACACTTCAGGATCTTGAGACATTTAATTTTAAAGTTGGAAAAAAACACATGTATAAGGTTTTTTGAGGCTATCTAAATTTATTAAGTGTTTTTTTATCGATGAAATCCTTGATAGTTTTCAACATATATAATATTTTTTTTTTCAATATTCAGTTGGAATATTTTTATTATTTCATATAATATTTGAAAAATCTTCATAAGTTCTAAGATTTCGACTGTCTTAAAAAAAAAAATCTGAAAGAAACGCTAAACCATTTATGCTAAAAATGTTTTATCCCATAAAATGGTAAAACGGTTTACAAGTAAGTTTTGTTCTTATAACGAATATACTGTCTAAACAATTAATTCAATTATATCAAGTTTTTGAAATATATTTATTAAAAATATAAAAAATAATATTTAAAAACTTCAGCAAATAATTAATATTGAAAATTGGATTCGAAATAAGCACTAAAAATTAAGCCCAAGACGTATTTTTCAAGAGAATAAAAGGATCAAATTTAATATATTCTCAAAACTTCAGACAGAGTCAAATAAAGAATCGAACTTAATAAGAATTTCTAAAAACTAAATTAGATACTAAAATTATTTAAATTTTATCTAGAAGAGAATGTTGTGTGCTTTTCAAAATAATCATACAATTTTTTGTTAACAGATATTTTTAATTTTAACTTAACCTTAAAAAAAAAACCGTTTTTGGTGTTTTTAAACAATTTTTTAAAGGAGCATATTTGAAAAATCTAATGCGTTAAGAAAAATGTAAGGCCAGATTTGAATTTAAGACATCTTAATCTTTTAAAAAATGAAACACCCTGCAATGATATACATACCGCTGCATATCTATAGTATGTGAAGTAAACAATTAACATAACTCATTTCTCTTGTTTTATTGTATACTCGAATTGTTTTTATTGTTAGTATATCATCTTTGTTTCATCTTTGAAATTCAAACGGATTCATATGGCAATGGAATCAAGTGTTGACCTTGATTGTTTTTTTTTTTGATTCGTTTTCTTCGTCTTCACTTGTTTTTTATTTTTTTTTGTTATTTTTATTAATTCGACATCATTTTCAGAGTCATGATCATTTGAATCAGCAGCTTGACTTTCAATTTTCATTTTGCTTTCTTTCATGTTTCTTATTTTTGCATATTTCTTGTTATTGTTGTTTCTTTTGGTTTGTTAAAATTCTTTTGAAAATTGAATTTGATGATCTTTATTCGAGAAAATTTCACACAAAGAAAGCAGCGAGAAAAATTGTAACAATAATTCAGTGGCATCCGAAAATAAAAATTTCAATTGAAATGTTTTGCCACTATAATTCACAAATAAAAAGAAAACCGCTACACTCAGCTATTCTTATGGTGGGGTGGTGTTGATGGCAGGAGGTGGAGGGTGTTTAGTTTAGTGTGTTGCAAAAGAGTATACCCTGTACCTAACCTATCTAGCAAGCTAGTAGCAATAATATAGTATAGTAAGTGGTGTAGTAAGCAGCTTGTGTCGTAAAGTGGGAATCACTTAACAAAAGCCAACTTCCTTAAGGGCACTAAAATGGTTAATGACCTTCTTCTTATTTCTTCGTCGTAGTCCGCCGCCGTCATGGTTTATTTTCTTTATATTTTATATAGTGCCACAGTTAGTGTGGCTAAAGTGAGTATATTCAAGTAAGCGCAGACAAAAGAAGACACACATCTTTTTATTTTGTTTTCTTTAGATATAAATTTACTATGTACAAAAATATATTTAAGACGAATGAAAAGATGAAGATACGATTTTGTGTTGTCCACAAATGGCGTTAAATTGGGATTAGAGAATAAATTTCAAAGAGATTGAGGGTAATTTTTGTGCGATGAAATTGAGTTAGGAATTTCTGTCTTTCTTTCTATTTTTTTTAGTTTTTATTTTATTGGCAGCCATAGTTGCTGATGAAAGAGAATAAACATAGATACCTAATGGTGGATTGTTTAAGTGATTCGAATTGAACACAATTGAATAAAGATACTATCAAATTTTGTGTAATTTTTTTTTAGTTAGTGAAAAGTGAGTTTTTAACTTTTAATTTATTTTTGTTTTCAATTTTTCATCGTTTATTGAAAAATATCAAATTTATGTATTAAAGTGAAATAATATTGATATATTGTATGATATTTCTTTTTTTTTATACAAAGTTTGAACGTTGACATTATGCGTGAAATACCACATCATTTAAATGATCACCAAGCTAATTGTTGCAAGCATCGAATTTTTTGAAGTAATTTACATTTAGGCACATATTGAGCGGTATCTAAGCCATTACTTGAAGAATTTTGTTTTTTAAGTGCTCAAGAGTTAAAGGCTTATCTGCATTAAAATGGTCCCCACAAAAAAAAGTCCAGCAGTGAAAATCGTATGATATTGGTGGCCAGTTGATAACGCCACGACGACGGCACTGTCTTGTTGAAACCACTTATTCTCCAAGTCGTTTTCTTCAATAGGCAAAAATAAGTCGGTTATCAAATGACCATAACGCTCCAAATTCACGGTGACAATAGTTATATCGTTGGTCGTTTTTGAAGAAATAAGATCCAATCACACCTCTGGACCAAAGAGCACACCAAACAGTGACTTTTTGTGGATGTAATGGCCACTTTTCAATTACTTGAGGTTACTCAGAACCCTAAATACGACAATTTTGTTAATTTACATACCCACCGATTGAGAATTGTGCTTCGTCGCTGAAGAAAATTTCGTTCGAAAAATACAGCGTCCATCGCCTGTCGTTCAAGCACCTATTTGACGTATCTCAGAAGTTGGAAATGGTCAGCTGGATTCAGTTGTTGTGTGAGGTTGACTATATATGGTTGTATATACATTCGGGTATTCAGCAACACTTTCACTTATGTACAGCAGCGATATTTTCGAGGGTACAAGCGAAACGATGATGAACAGTCCTTACTATCTGTTATCAATCCAATCTTTACGAATTCTAGCAATTGTTTGCGTAGTAAGACGATTGTGTAAATTCTAATCACGAGATGTTGCTGTGGCAGAATCACCATTTTTATAGTAGGTCTTACCAAATTCTATGCGTTGTGCGATAACGTTTTCGTTTGCGTAAATGTCAGCCTTTAATTGCAAACAAAAAAAATGGTTTCAAAATGGATAACCCGTTACTTTTTAAGCTTTTATTTATATTTTTGTATATATTTGTTTGCAAACACTTGTGGAAAAAAATAAACTGATCGCTTGTATTTTCCTTAAATTTCCCTGAAATTTAAAATAAAAGAGAGGCTGGGATACGACCCACACTGATAACTTCCCATCCTGTCTGTCGATTTGTATTGCTTAAAAGGTTTGTAGGTTTTCGTGTTTTGTTAAACAAGTTGTCAATTAAATTATTATAAACAAAATTAAAAACTTAATAACAATATTTTGCATTTAATGAAATTTTTGATTTCAAAATCTATTTTTTCTAACGAGATTTTTTAGTCGTAAGCGTTTCTTATATTTTTGTTTTTTTATATGAACAAGTAGAAATTTGATAAATGAAATTTATTTGAAATTAATACCTTCTATTGTTCATGTGATATCGAGAACCGAACATCATTTTTACCAAAAGTTAGCATTGTTTTTTAGATTTTATTTTTGTATGGAAAAACGGACTTTTGGATTTGTATCAAAAACTCAATGAATTTAGAAAACAATATTTTTTGTGAGATAAAATAAGTTTGAAACCAATATTTTTAATTTTTGAAAAAAAAAAAAATATTTAAATCAAAAATCAATTTTTAGCAACTTGGAGTAATGTTTTTTTATGTTTTTATTTTTTGTTAGAAAAAACTTTCACCGCTTGAATTTTTTTCAAAAAAGATACTTTTTTTGGTATCACGTTAAAATACATAATATACAATTTAATTCAACTCTTTAGCGGTTTGGTGAGATATTTAGGGTTAACCAAAGTTTTCACCATTTTTTTTTAAAGTGCTATGGTAAAAAAACACCCACGCAATTTTCTTGAGAGCCCTTTCTGCATGTTTCTCCCTTATTATCTGTATAACAAAATTTATTTCAAAACGATATCTCTACTGGTTCTTGAGCTATGAACGACGAAAGACGTACGAGCGTACGTACACACGCACGCACTGACATCTTTCTAAAAATCTTTTATTTCGCCTCTAGGGACCTTGAAACGTCGAGAAATGTCAAAATTTTCAATTCGACAAATCGGACCCATTACAATAACTTCCTATGGGTAGTTAATAAAAGGCACGAATGGATCGCACTAATTTGCACATTTGAAATATTTCCTGTATTTTAAGATTTAAAAATGTGTTTGCAAAATAAATTTTGTTTTCAAAAAAATAAATGGCACTTAATTTATCAAAAAAAATGTAATTTTCAAATTTTTTTGAACCTTGAAGTTGTCTTTTTAATTGAAATTTGTGTAATATAACATTTTTAGATGTTAAAAAAATATTTTAAGAATGCAGTTATTCAGAGCCTATTAATATACTTAATAAGTTTAATTCTTTTTAAAGATTGTATACAATTTTTCAGATATCTAAATTTGAAAAAAAAAAACAAAAAATGTTTTTTTGAAAATCCAAAAGGAAAAATTCAATTTTTGATCATCAAATATTATTTAAACAGTATAAGAGCTTGTGCAGCATACAAATTATTGAAATCGGTTGATTAGATCTTAAAAAAAAAATTAAAATCAAAATTTCTTTGTTGTTAAAAAAAGTTGTCAAGAAAAGTCAAAAAAAAGATTATAAAGAAAATTAAAAAAAAGTCTACAAGTTCGTTTTTGAGAAAATTCCACTTTTCTATTTTCGAACAAAGATTTGTGTGGCTACTGTTCAAAGTTTTTTTAGGAATACAATATATACATTTCAATATCCTTTATGTCGCAAGTAAAAGGATCTTAAGTTTTTAATCAAATTTCAAGATGAACGAAGTTTTCCGGTCTAGAAGTTTGGTAAAACTTAAGAAGCATATTAATCGGATAATTTGTTCATTTAGACGGGAACTTTTCGTTGAGATATCAAAATTTGAATAAAAAGAATCTTCTAGAATTTACTCATCAATATCTCAGCAGAGTTTTAAAATCTTGAATCAACTCTCCATACAAATTAGCTACTGTGTTTTTTTTTATTCTTTACATTAGAATAATTAGGCCCTAAGTTGGAAATAACGAGAAAATCAGTAATGTTGACTTTGATTTCATACAGTTCAATATGCTCACAAAAACCCCAAAAAGTTTCGATTCAAAGACGTTTATTTTCTATTTTTACTTACTTAAGGTGGTGCTACAGTCCGGAACGGACCTGGGCCTCAACCAACATGCGTCTCAAGCCAGCTCGGTCCCTAGCTAGCTGTCTCCAGTTTCGCACGCCAAGTTAGTTGAGGTCCTCCTGGGTGCGCCACCTGAGTCGCGGTCTTCCTCTACTGCGCCGTCCCTCGGAATTGGATTCGAAGATCTTCCGGGCTGGAGCGTTGATGTCCATCCGCTCTACATGACCTAGCCATCTAAGCCGTTGGACTTTAATTCCGCTGTACAGCCCGTACAGTTCGTCGTTATATCTTCTCCTCCATTCTCCATCTATGCGTACGGGACCAAAAATCGCCCGAAGAATTTTTCTCTCGAAGCATCCTAAGACGCTCTCATCTTTCTTTGACATAGTCCAGGTCAGCGCCATAAATGAGAACCGGGATGATGAGTGTCTTATAGATGGTGATTTTAGATGCTCGAGAGAGGACTTCACTTCTCAATTGCCTTCTTAGTCCAAGGAAGCAGCGATTTGCAAGAGTTATTCTTCGTTTGATTGCAGCGCTGGTGTCGTTGTATGTATTAATAGCGGTGCCTAGGTGACGTGACGTGACGTGACGTGACGTTTTGTCCAAGACGTCGTTGTTCAGTGTCCTTTTTTGATGACAGCATATACTTGGTCTTGCCCTCATTGACTACTTAACCCATCTTCTTCGCTTCCGTCGCATTGCTCCAAAACGCTAAACTGACATCACGCTTTGATCTTCCAATTATGTCAATATCATCTGCGTATCCGAGTAATTGGATGGACCTTTGGAAGATTGTGCCTCTAGTGTTGACGGTTGAGTTTTGCACAATTCTTTCCAGAACGATGTTGAAGAAGTCGCATGACAGTGCATCGCCTTGTCTAAAACCTTTTTTGACATCAAATGCATCGGTAAGATTTTTTCCGACCTTGATAGAGCAGCGTGCATTCTCCATCGTCATTCTGCACAAACGGATAAGTTTGACAGGATACAGGGTAGAGCTCTTCCCTATAGATGCTGTAATACGCGGCTTTAAAATCGATAAAGAGATGGTGGGTATCGATTTGAAGCTCCTTGGTTTTTTCCATGATCTGCCGTAGTGTGAATATTTGGTCGATAGTGGACTTTCCTGGTCTGAAGCCACACTCATAAGGACCAATCAGGTTGTTGACGAATGGCTTCAGACGTTCACATAATACGGCAGAGAGGATCTTATACGCAATGTTTAGGAGACTGATGCCTCTGTAGTTGGCACAGTTTAGATGGTCTCCTTTCTTATGTATCGGGCATGCTTTTTTCCGACCATGTTTGCAGATGATTTGGTGCATGCTCCGTACCAAGTCATCAACTGCAGCTTTGAATAGTTTAGCAGCGATGCCGTCAGCTCCAGCAGCTTTATTTGACTTAAGTTTAGATATAGCTATCTTCACATCGTCAAGGTCGGGTAGGTGGAATTGTTGATCTGCGTCGCCGAAGTTGAGTGGTTCTATCTCCCTTACAGCGGAATTCGGTTCGTCATCGCCGTTATATAATTTGGAGAAGTGATCTTTCCATATTCTCAGCATCGACTGCGGTTTCACTACGATGTTCCCCTGATCGTCTTTACAGGCTTCGGTTCGTGGTTGGTACACTTGGGAGGTCTTTTTTTACCTTTTGGTAAAATTTACGAACCTCATTCCTGTTGTGACATCACTCTATCTCCTTGATCGCTCGCGTCTCATGTTCTCTTTTTTTTCATCTAAGAAGCCGGTGTTCCTCTCTCCTCTTCTGCTCGTAGAGCTCGCGAGCAGCTCTAGTCCTTTTGTGCAGCGCCGTTTTGTATACCTCTTGTTTCGCTGCGTGAGCTTGCCGGCATTCGTCGTCAAACCAGGGGTTTCGCTGTGGTGGCCGTGTGAAACCTAGCACTTCAGAGGCGGCATCTCTGATGGCTGCAAGGCAATGTTGCCACTGGTTTTCAATGCTTAACGCAGGAGGCATAGGACTCCTTTCGATCGGAAAAGGACATGGCAGTCTCTTGCGATTGTAGCCGTCTAACGTCAAATCTTCTCACAGTACTTCCTTGTTTTGGCTTGGATCGGGATATCCGTAGCCGTACCTTGGCTACAACGAGGTAGTGGTCCGAGTCAATGTTGGCCTCTCGGAATGTTCGGATATCCTGGATACTTCAGAAGTGTCGTGCGTCGATCGCAATGTGGTCAATCTGGTTGACGGTTGATTGATCAGGAGATTTCCATGTCCCCTTGTGGATATTGAGATGCGTGAACTGCGTACTAGCTACCAGAACGTCTCGCTCCGCAGCGAAATCGACCAGTCTGAATCCGTTGTCGGAGGTGGTGTCGTGCAGGCTGTATCTCCCGATTATGCCACCAAACATGTCTTCTCATCCTAGCTTGGCATTAAAATCTCCTAAGACAATCTTAATGTCATAGCCAGGGCGCTGCTCATATGTCGAGGTGCCTTAGTGGAAACACCTCTCCCCCCTTTCTCGTTTGCTGCCCCCAACAACTTTCCACTGGGGTTGGAACCCAATCTCCAGTTGAGGTACTAGGCACCCGATGTTCACCGCGGGGAGGTGAGAGTAGGAGTTCATAGACAGAGGTGGGTTTTGAGAAAAGCCTGTGGACGCTTGTGTCCACTTGAATGCACATGTCTACCATTTGAACATCATTTTTTTTTGATCGATTATTTTACAAAAATTAAAGAATCACGATTTTGACTTCAAATTATCATAATCTTTAACATAATGCAAACAATTTTTTTTATCGTTTTTCAATGCATTTTTATTCCTTAAATTTTTAAAATTAATGAAAACTACATTTTTTTAAAATCTAAATTGCATTCTTAATTACTCTAAAAACTGTTAAGGCATGGAGGTATCCCAGTCGTTCTTCAGTTTCTTAGTATTCAATGACTCCAAACGGAATCTTCAAATAGTGTGTGTTGCTAACGGCTCCCAACCGTTCAGCCATATTGATGTAGAGGCTTTGCGGAATGGTGCCCTCTCTAATGTGGCAAAATTTCTAAAATTTACGCAAATGAGGTTGAGGTCTGGATCTGGACTCATTGACGCGTTCGGCAACATTGTAATGTCATGTCGTTCAAAACACAGCCTGGTGATGTTGGCTGTGTGCGAAACGCCCAATTAAAAATTTTGGTCAATATAGCACTGAGCTGTTAAGTTTTCACTCACAATCAGCAGCATCAACAAATTTGGAATTTTTTTGACTCCAACATTTTTTGAGACTTGACGAATCAAAAAATTACATTTTTGGGGATCATTTATTATTAAGAAATTTTAATTTAAAAATAGAAAATAAGAATATAATATAAGAATATAATAGCTTAATCAGAAAAAAAATATTATTTAAATCTGGTCAGTAAGCAATACAAAAATGGATTTTTTATATTGAAAGAAGCCAATTAGAGTTGGTTTTTCAGGAAAATCAAATTTTCTTATCAACAAATTTGTATTGGAATAATTGTTATTTTTGGTCGTAAAAAAATAGGAAAAACACCAAACACAAATCTGCTTAAAAGCTTATTTTGCCAGCTTGAACACAATCGACCTAATTGAAAAGGCTGAAGGGCGAGGACAGACAAAACTTGCCATTGTAGTTCCTATATGTCGCAATAAAAAAACGACTTAGGAACCTTTACTGCCCCGTTGATGAAATTAAGGATAAACTGCAGTTAACACTCTTGTAAAGCATTCAATTCTGAGAAAAAACATTCACTGGACGAGACAGTACTATACAAAAATTCCTGGAGCTATAGAAATGTTGTTAAAAAATAAAAGTCGACGTGTATTTTATATGGAAAAACTAACAATGCCATGGTCGAGTACAAAATATAAATATTAAGGGCATAATATTTCAGGAAATTGCACCTTTTTTTTTTGACTTTTCCAACAAATTTCCACCATCGAACCGACAACAAAAAAGACCCTAAAGTATATATTTTCCATATCAAATGTCCATTTTCTATTTAAAATTCACAATTTACAATTGAACATAGCTTTCTGCTTCACTCAACTTCATAACAAAAAGATTTAAATAAAAATCAAAAAATAAAATAAACACCTTCAAACACCATCATCCACTATCTTCTCAAATGGTCACTCAGTTAGATGGACATAAAAGAAAACTCTTTTATTTTTTATTATTTTTTGTTTCAATGAAATTTCTCCCTCATTGTCAACTTAACGTCCATTAAGACTTCATCCGAAAAAAAGGGACAAATTCAGGAAGCTTGCACATCAGTTTCCTCAAAAATGAACACAAAACCAAAAAAATAAAAAATAAACAAGAATAAGTTTACAATTCTAGAGAATTGTTTTAGATGGATAGTTTTTCCTTTACCATTTCATGGTCCCGTTTTTTGTTGTATGTTTTCTTTTTGTTTTATTTTTTAATAAAAAAAAGTGTTGAAACTGAGTTCAGTTTTCTATTAGTTTGTGTGCGAAACTAATAAAAAAAAAGAGGAAAAAAATAAAAGAATGCAGAAAACTTCTCTTTATTATTGTTCTTATATTCAATGTTTTACGCAGGACATTGTGATTGTGTATATAAGGGAAGAGGAGTTGGGGTATATTTTTTTCTATTACAATTTGGATTTGTCAAATGGTTGCCACTTGCCAAGAAAAAATATATTAAAATTGGCAATGTCGAAAAAGGCGTAATTATATTAATTGCAATTTATTACAAATTTAAGTATACAATAAAAATGTAGAAACAAATATATGGGTTGGGGTCGAAATACTGCATGAATCAAAAGACTGTATTTAAAATACTGTATTTCAAAATACTTCATTTCAAAATACTGCATTTCAAAATACTGTATGTACAAAATACTGCATGATCAAATCAATGCTGGATCTCAAAATTCTGTATTTCAAAATGCTGTAAATAAGGCTAAAAAATAAAAATCATTTTGACATTGTAAAAAAGTGCACACTGCCTTATTTACAACATTTTGAAAACAAAATAATTTTTTTTTAACAAAACATCATAATAATTTTTCATTAGCATAATTTTATTTTCTCTTTCTCATTTTTTCCTTCTTATAGGTACTTGTATCTCTATCACATTTGTTAATGAATTGTTTCAATCATAATCAACAATTGCATAAACAATTTCACCAAAATAATTGATCTTTAAAAACTGAACGTTTTATACAGTATTATGACCATACAGTATTGTAAAACACGACCCGCTCCATAAACAAAAACTTTCTCACTTTCTTTAAATGGCGCCACAGTACAGAACGTATCTGGACTTTAACCAACTTGCCAACTCGGTCCCTAGATAGCTGTCTCCACCTATGTAGCGGTATTTTTTACATTTTACATTTTAATTTATTGAACCATAAAAATTTATATGCATTTGGCTTAATTCTAACATAAATAATATTTAACAATAACTTTAACTAAAACATTTGTTGGCAAAACTTAACATGTGTTTAACATGAAGTCAATGGCTTAAAAAAAGTGTCGTTGGAGAGGTTCATCTCGGGTTGTTCAGTCCAGGGTGTCCTGATGGAGGTTGGTTGGGTGTGGCGGTGTTCAGCTGCGGTAGTATGCTGACTCCAGGCCAGCATAGAAGGAGACGTCGGCGTGCGTCGTCGTCAGTGGGGAGTTTGTCCAAGATATCCATACCACAAAGGTATCTCGGGTCCGGGTGTCGTTCCTGATTGGCCATCCTTCTCATTAATTGGTTAGGTGGCTGGGGACTTTGGTGATTATCTTCCTTGTTGCCTGTGCAAGGAATTGGTCAAGTGGCTTGATTTCAGCTTCTTCGTAGACTCTACGATTACTATAGTGCTTCTGTCGTTGACGGTCGAATTGTATATCGGTGCATATCCTTAGTATCTTCCTCTCGAAGACATTAGGTCTTTCCATTGCAGTTTTTGATATGGTGAACCATATCGGAAAACCGTAGATGATAACCGGTCTTAGCAGTTGTTTGTATATCAACATTTTCGTTGGTTTACTTAATCCAGTTTTCTTCTTCAAGACAGGATGAACTCATTATCACAGAGTGAGGGTTGAAGCGCAGCAGCTCATTAAAGTGTATGGAAATCCCGTCCATTCCAGTTGACTTCTTCGGCTTCAAGTTGTTAATGATCTCAGCTATCTCCTCATCGGCTTTGCAGTTGTCGTCAAATTGAACTTCAATGTTTGGCTGCTGAATCAACTGGATGGAGGTTTCTACTTCGTTAAGAAAGGCTTGGTCCGTTGATGGTTTTGGAGTGAAACTCTGTTCAAAGTGTTTGGCAAAAGCTTCCACTTTGTCATTCGTTGAAGTTAGCTCGATGTTGTTGCTCATCATGACTTCCGGCAGTGGTTTTCTCCTACCGATGAGGCGGTTTATTTCCTTGAAGGCGTTTGGTCCCGGTTTTATCTCCCTCAATCTCTTTTTGAAGGAGATGTCGTTGTGGTGTCGGATGGAGTTTCGGAACATGATGTTCAAACATTCCAGTTCGTTCTTGACAGTCCGGTATTCAGGGTTCACCATGTTGAGTTCCCTCTGATGGATACTCTAGAGGCGCTTTCTCAGCCTTTGTTGGTGGGAGTATAGGTTTTAAACATATTCCGGGAGGTGTTGGTATCTGTCTTTCGTTGTCCTGTGGATTTTTTGGGCATCAAGTGCAATTGTGATGGTTGATTCCATGGACTCGAAAGCCTCATCAAATTTGTTGTCCTGTAGGTTTCGGTTCGCTGGTGGAAGCACCAGGTTTCCTTCGATGTCCAACTGCAATCTCTCGAAATTTAGTCTCTTGTAGTCGATGAAGTCCGCTTGAGGTCTCGCTGCTAAAATTGCTGGTTGGCTGAGTTTTATGGACAGGAGTACTGCATTGTGGTCCGAATCGCTTGGGACATTTGAACACGTAAAGTCTGGAATGACAAAAACAAAATTTGAACTTGACAGAAAGAAATCAAGAGTTGATGGAGTTCTAGGGAATGTTGGCTTTGGTCGAGACACTACCACCAAAGAATGTTTATCTACATGATCGTCCAACCAGTCTACTAAAGCTTTCCCTTCGGTACTGATAGTTGTATCCTGCTATTGATGGTGGCGTGCGTTGAAGTCGCCTCCAATAAGTCGGAAGGTAGTACGTTTCAGAACTTTATGTAGCGGTCTTCCAGACGACCGCAGACGAAACCAAAAATCACACCAAGAATTTTTCTCTAGAAGCATCCTAAGACGGTCTCATCTTTCAAAAAAGGGAACCGGGATCATGAGTGTCTTATAGACGGTGACTTTAAATGTTTTGCCTTCAGTTCAAAAAACATCGATTTGGAATAGTTGTTCTCCGCTCAACTCTTGTGTCGTTGTCTGAATTTTGAGCGCTGCCTAGGTAGACAAAATTCTTAGATACCTTTAAGGTTTAGATGTCCATAGTGACGTTTTGTCCAAGATTGATGGCAGCATATACTTGGTCTTTCCTTCATGGACCACTAAACCCATCTCTTCTGCTTCCGTGGCAATGCTCAAAAACGCACCACTGACATCACGCTTTGATATTCTAATTATGTCAATATCATTGTAAAATTGTGCCTCTGGTTTTTACGATTGAGTTTTGCACAATTCTTTCCAGAACGGTTTTCAAAAAGTTGCCTCAAGCAGCTCGCACTTTTTATCGCCTTTCTGCAAAAACGGAAAAGTTTGACAGGAATGCCGAAACTAGACATTGCTCTGCAAAGCTTTTCCCTAAAGATGCTGTCATACGCTGCTTTGAAATCGGTAAGAAGATGGTGGGTATCGATTTGAAGTTCCTTGGTTTTTCCAAGATCTGTAGTAATGTGGATATTTTGTCAATAGTGGACTTCCTGGACTGAAGAAACAGTGACAAGTTGAATTAAATTAAATGAAAACAAATACAAAATAATAAAATAAACTAAATCATTGTAATAATATAATTAAATACAATCTAAAATAAAATAAATACAAAAATAAAATAAAGTAAAATAAAATAAAAAACATTAAAAAAATACAATAAAATAAAATTGAAAATAAAATACAATTGAACAAAAAAAAATAAATAAATTGATATAAAAATAAAATAAAATTAACTAAAAATAAAATTTAAATTTAAAAAAGTAATGGTTTTGGATGGGTTTCTGGTATAACTTTATTCAAAACTGCTGTAGTGGCAATCATCTTTACAAATTCAAAATAAGATTCTTTTTATCTTTGCTTAAAGCAAAGAAAAATGAAAACACAAAAAAAAAATACCAACACAAATTGAGGATTTTCCATTTAAAATCTCCGGATTCATTGTGCCAAGGATAAACCTTGATAAAATAATATGTCCCTGCAGACATTATTTAAATGAATACGTATGTATATTTGAAATTGTATAAATATATATATTTATGTATTTATTATATTGTGGCTATTTTATAATTAAAGGATTAAAAAGAAATTTTCCTTAGAATGATTTTATATTTATATATATTTCTGTTGCAATGTCCCTTTTGAGGGATTTATTTTTAAAACAAAAGTAATGAAATATTAAAAGCGAAAGCTTTGTAGATATTTACTTTCGATGTTTATATCTTTTGCAAACAAAACTTTTCCAAATTCTTAACGAAGAGTTTGTTGTGTAGGTAATTAGATGAAGTGATTCTATATAAATACGTCCATAAAGTTTTAACAGAAGGAGGACGATACATGTCCTTATATAGAAGGTGTAAGTATCTTACTTGCAACACCTAAACTTTATGAAGCATTAGTGTGTTTTAAAGTTTTCAAAGTGTATTTACCTGTGTATATCTTGTGTGAAAATTAAAATAGTTTTCCCTTTCATTTTCGTTCAAAGGATATTTGCTTTTATCAAAGCAATAACCGATTATGTAAATTTTATTGAGATATGGTTTGAAATGTTTTAAAAGCTACCTGTTGAAAAATCTTTGGTCTATCTATTATGATAATTACGACAAATATAGCTAAGAATTAATTTAATGAATTTCATAAAATTAAATATTAATGTAATGTAAATTTAAATTTAAATTAAATTAATTTTCCATCCATTTTAATTTTGTTTTCTTTTATATTTTCAGGTAAGCATTGATTGACTAACTACACAGTTTCATCTTTTCAAAAGATCAAGTCACGATCTCAACCAAAAATAAGGTACCTATATTCGAAGTTACAAGATTACAAAGAAAAGAACGACCATACAGATTCAAGAAATGACTAGACCGCCACCTATCAATATTTAATGTTTTGAATTTTCTTTTCTAACATTTAAATATGGTTACATTAGGTAGGTAGAAATGGCGATCTGAAGGCAACCTAGCCTGAGATCCAATTAGCGCCGTTTTGATACCAAAAACTCGTTTGACCTCTGATTGAAAGGGATAGATTGATAGAGAAGCTTCATATCGATTATGTTAGAGCCATTTTGTCGCATTGAGAAAAAAGATAAGGTCTCTAATCTTTTTCTCAGATAGCTCATCGAGTTCTTGAAAGAATGCTTTTCCAAAGCATTTCATTCTGGTGTTTGCCAAAGCAGGACAGAGGAAATGGATTATGGTTTCACTTTCTCTTTGGTCACTACTGCTACGGCAAAAGGTGTTGTAAGAGATACCCAACTTCTCTGCATGTACTCCTATGGGCCAATGTCCGGTACAAACCGCAAAAATCCTGGCTATGTCTTGCCTTGGCCTGCATAGAAGATCGTTTGTACGGGTTTTGTTATAGGTGGGCCATATCTTCCTTGATATAATACAGTTGGGTAAATTGCTCCACCTTCGGTTTGATTCAGTTTGGTAGATAGAAAAGATTTTACCCTTCATAGCACCAAGAGGAATGTTAACCATTTCCGCAAGTGAGCTATGAAGGGCCGATCCTTGCCTGGCTAGATCGTCAACCCGTTCATTTCCCACGATACCACTATGGCCCGAAACCCAGATCAGGGTGACACCGAGGTTAATATTCAGGCTCGCAAGCTCATCGTGACATTGCTGGACCAATATAGATGAGGATATGGCCGAGTTAATGGCTTTGACAGCTGCCTGACTGTCTGTAAAGATAGCCACATTTCGGTTTTGGTTTGGGTTTTGTTAAGTATCTTATATGCCTCCCTTATTGCCAGCAGTTCAGTCTGAAAAACGCTAGCAAAGTCAGGAAGCCTAAAGGATTTGGCTACATTAAGCGAACCAGAAAAGATTCCAGAACCAACTCCGCACTCCATCTTTGAGCCGTCAGTAAAGATGGTTGTGTCGAAACCTATAGACACGATGTCATTCTCCCAATCTTTTCTCGATAGGAAAATAACCTTAAAACCCTTACTAAGGTTAAAAGTAGGAGTGCAGTAGTCAGTGTCTACCGAGATAATATCTGAGGGAATCAATTTCGTAGTGTTGCTGTGACCATAAGGTTTTGACAACCAGCTATTTGATTCCTTCAGCCTAATAGCGCTGCAGGAAACTATGTATTTAATAAAAAGGTCGATTGGTAGAAGATCCAAAATAATGTTTAAGGCGTCCGTTGGGCAAGTACGCATGGCCCCTGTAGTCCCAACGCAAGCTGTTATCTGAACCTTCTTAAGCTTATTAATATTATAGGCTTTGCTAAGAGCAGGCCACCACACAATCGAACCATATGTTAAGATTGGGCGTACTACGACTGTGTACGTCCATAAAACCATCTTCGACTGAAGTCCCCACTTTTTGCCGAAAGTTTTGCTGCAGGCGTAGAAGGAAAGACAGGCTTTCTTAACCGGTACTTCAATATTTAGTTTCCAGTTTAGTTTAGGGTCAAGTATATTTCCCAAACATTTTGCACTGGAAGACAATGATAGGATTTGACCGTTGAGTCGAGATAGCGTGAAGGGCGGTACTTTAGTTTTGGTGGTAAAGAGCAACAGTTCAGTTTTACCAGTTGACCCAGTTGCTAACTTTCTTCAAAGCTGACTCCGTGATTTCACTAATCACAGATGTGTACTTTCCTGACACCAATAGTGCCAAATCATCCGCGTAGGCTACCGCCTTCACTCCACATCTCTCTAATTTAACGAGAATTGTATCCATGACCAGAAGCCATAGAAGAGGTGAAAGAACACCACCCTGAGGTGTTCCCCTACTCACGTGTTTTGTTGCGATTGTATTGCCTAGAGAGGCTCGAATCTTCCTACCACTGAGCATGGAAATAATCCATTTTCGAATGAGTTCTTCCACACCGAACTTAACGAGCGATTCTTCTATGGATTCTGTAAGAACGTTGATAAAAGCACCTTCTATGTCTAGGAAGGTGGCAAGAGTAAATTCTTTATTGTTGGTTGTTTGGATTGTTTGCTCTACAGTACGCACTACCTCATGGAGGGCAGTCTCTGTAGATTTGCCCTTAAGATAAGCATGCTGAGAGCTTTCGATAGGTCGTCCAGGATTTCTCTAATATGGTAATCAAGAATGCGCTCCACGGTTTTAAGCACAAAAGATGTTAAGCTTATTGATCTGAAATCCTTCGCGGATTCGTGACCTCCCCTACCCACTTTCGGGATAAAAACTACTTTGACCTGTCCCCACGATATATATATATATATATAGCCATGGAGCTGGCGCGTGGAATTTAATGCTTCGAAAACGCAATGCTGTCTTGTATCGTTAAAGCGAAATATATCCCCCCTGCAACTATCCATAAATGGCACTTGCATCGAGGAAACTGAATATCTCGATATTCTTGGTATGTGTATCACCAACCACCTTTTGTGGAACATACGCGATGTCGCCAAAACTGCCACAAGATGTTTGGGTTTTCTAAGGCGTTGCAAGAAGTTTTTCTCCCCCTCTGATCTGGCTGTTATTTAAAAGACTTATATACGTCCAAAGCTTGAGTATAACTCCCATATCTGGGCTGGTGCTCCTGCAACTTACTTAAGCCTCTTGGATAGTATTGAACGTAGAGCATTTAGATTGATTGGTGATATTACCATCATAAGATCATTTACTTCACTTGAACATCGTCGAAATGTTTCTTGTCCAACGCTTTTTTACCGTTATTTTAATGGTTTATGCTCTATAGAAATAGCCAACTGCATTCCTCCCCTTAAACAGTTCAACCGTAATACTCGCGCTTCGGTCGTACTGTGTAGTACAGAGATTCGTTCTTTAGCCGTACTATGCGAATGTGGAATGCCTTGCTACACTCTGTCTTCCCCAGCTATTGCAATATTCAGGAAATCAAAACCAATGTGCACCGACAAATCCTTTCAACCCCTCTCTCCCTTTCCTAGTGCTCACACTATGTCTACATAATAAGGGTAATATATCCCCTTGAGTGTGCGCTTATTATAAAAAAAAAACCTCATGCAACTTTTGAAGCATAACTGGCAGTATGCCATCTATGCCTTGGGATTTATATGGAGAAAAAGTATTGATGGCCCACAAAATATTTTTTCTGGTTATAACGGAATTGACTTGCTCCACATGAGCTACGTTTAGCTCTGTGGTTTCAAGCGCTTCGGGGTTATCACTCTCGCAACCCGTAAAGTACGTCCCCATCAGTAGCTCAAGAGATTCGGCTGGAGAGGCTGTCCAGATTCCATCAGGCTTTTTTAGAAATGAAGGATTACAATGTTTCTTCGATAAAACTTTGCTGGGCCTGGTTACATTAATTACATAAAAGTTTAAATATAGAACGTAGAAGATATAACCACTCATGATTGACATATTTTTTGATAAAATTGTCACTATCAAACTATCGTACCCGATCAAGAACTCCCTCAACAAAATTTAGTTTCCTAATGAAGTTATTCAAAACCAATTTTAAGCCTCAAATTCTTTATAGTTCATCTCAGTTTTTATTGATTTAGTAAAGTTAGCAGAAAACTTCATAATATTCTGTCAAAAATGAATTCTTTCACGCCGTGAAATTATAATTACATAACTAGCGTAACCGTTCAGGAATTCCCTCAACCCTATTTAGTTTCCTAGTGAAGTTATTCAAAAGCAATTTTAAGGCTCAATTTCTTTGTAGTTAATCTCAGTTTTTATTGATTTTGTAAAGTTAGCAGAAAATTTTCCACATTTCACTTAATAGTGCCTACATCTCTATCATGCCAAATCAATGAGTTAGATTGATTCCACCTAACTACTTTTATTATTTAATTATAGTTAAAAGCTTTTAAATTAATCCCAAAACCAAATAGAAAAGGTAAAAACCATTGATCTTCGATAAAACTTATTACCAGTGTTACATTTTTCATGGCATGAGATTTGGTTTTCCATATAAGGTGTCCCTATAAGGCTTGGGCTGAGATGAGCTGCGTTCATAGCTTACAAAAACAAAAACATTCTGCAAGGTTCATTCCCTGACTTAGTTCATCCCAAGACCGCCTATGACGTAAAAAAAACCAACTCATCTCAAAAAAATTGTAAATACTGGGAAATTAACGTATCGACGAAATGGTTGAGGCATTCGATTAGTTCGTTTAAATACCATTTTTTTTATATATTATTCTTCCACTACTTCATATTTTTATTTTTTATTAAAAGTTAAGTTTTTAAACAAATTATAAATGTAAAATAGAAAATTCTCTTTCTTTTTAGTTTAAACGCCAGAAATGGGTTACTTACTATAGCAAAAAGTTCTTCCAATTTTTCTTTAGAAAATGTTTTTTGATAAAGGGTTTTTTTCTACTGTATATTTTCATTGATTCAGATTTAAATATCAGCTGGTTTCTTAGTTATGAAGACAAGTAACTAATACAAAAAAAAACACAAATTGTTCCGTTCTTAATTTATTCACAATTTTTTACTGAATTCCCAACAGTGACATTATTTTTAAGTATATAATTAATAATAAACATAAATCCCATTAAAATCTTTTGTATAAAGTCAAGACATAATAACTTTTTCACAGACTGATTGTGATCATTATTAAAAAATATTTAAATTGCTGCTGTTTAAAATTTCATTGACTTCCTTATGATATAAACATTGAAGACATTAAAGCAGCTAAATTCTCCCGACCGACCACGTGTAGATTTACATCAGGGCGCCATTTTTTAAATAGTTATCATCCCACACGTAGATAGATATCTTCAAATCAAAGCTTGACTTAAATAACTCTTCAATGATAATGAACATGTTTGTCATGCAAATTATTACAAAGTAAAAATAAAGCTTAATTTAAAATAAAAAGAAGGGAAAATGATTTTGTCACACGGCTATGAAACAGTGGAGTGATTTATTAAAAAAAAGCAACAATTTTTTACAAGAAGATTGGTAAAATAAAAAAATTTTATTCCATTTTTCGTTTCTCAGAATTTTAATTCCTGAATTTCCAGTCTTCTGATTTTTATAGATAATCAATCAATTGCCGACTCAAGGTATAGAATCCGTCAAATGCGTTGCAGAATATTATGCGAAATATGTAAGTTCTCACCTAGAACTCTGAATTGTGTTAGTCTTCGCTTAGAATCATGAAAAGTGTTAATTTTTGCCTTGAAAGAGATCTGTTAATCTTTGAATTAAGGTCTGTTAGTAATACGTGACTGAATTGTGTCAATTTGGTTTAATCGCTCAATCTAAAACTTAAATTCTGCCATCAGTAGTCGATAGAATGAAAGACTCATAGTTAACTGATGGTTTATGTTTTAAACGAGTTGTGGATCAAGCATTTACATATTATTTTGGAATTGTATTTTCAAGTCAAATTTGAACAAAATTAACAATGAACAAAAAAATGCAATTTTAAATTTAGTAAAAAAAAGACGTATTGCCGAATTGTCATCATGGAAAGACAACGTCATTAAGACTTCGGCAACAGCTTAAAAAAAATTTGAATTCCTAAGGACTGTTAATCTCTTTACCGACTGAGTATGGATATTCTCCAATTGCCAAGAGATAGTGAAGAAGTTAACTGCGACTTAGCTCGAACTGCCAGATTTCAATTTGAAGACGAACTTCCTTTTCAGTTCCTTTGGATGGCAAAGACATGACACTTAAAGACACTAACCATCACGCCACGGGAACTACGTTACTCCTGTTCAAAACGCATTGTACTTTAAGTCACAAAATCCTATTTTGTTAGTTTTACTATGATTTGCTTCTATATAATGCTTCTCGTAACAACGTGTTAGTTAAATAAATACGTCAACACAACGCAAGCTACAGATTTTAAGGATTCAAAATTTCACTATTTAATCCTTGGATGCTTATAGCCTGCAATCTTTTTGATGCAAACCAAAGTAATAACTTGTCTAACGTATCCGTTTGTTGATATTTCTAAAAGTTTTACAAAATATTGTAAACCACATTTTGAGTCAGATAAAAAAGAATCAATACATTAAATTAATACCTTTTTTTGTTCTCGAGACATTTGGATTCACAATTTAATTATCAGATTAACCTAAATACCTAGAAGTAATCCTGGATAAAAAGCTGAAGTAGAGTCAAAATACATTAGAGAGATCGAAAAAAGTTTAAACCGCATTCCGCTCATAATAAGATCTGAAAGGATCTTCAGTGAACCAGGGGACCGAATCATAAAATGATACTATTAATGAACACTGCAATCTTCAGACCAGTTCTCTAACCCGTAACATATTATGGTGCAATGCGTTAGACAAAGCAAGCAATCTAAAAACCCTCAAATAACAATAACAGGGGGAATAGGGAACTCTTCCACTTCGGGAATGGTGGCAATACTCAATATTTTACCCGTGGATCTATATGGACAAGAAACTGCTGCAAAAACGGCCTTGTGACGATATTGTAAGCACAGACTATATGACACCCTCTCTGAACTTCAATAAACCTTTTAATACTATCCTTCCTGATAGAAAAGAATTTGAGAACAAAGTTCCACAAATGAGTGAGCTGACAATATCAAAATATACTGATGGTTCCAAAACGGAAGCTGGAGTAGGTACATATTTTTTTCTGAAACACTCAATCTTGCCAAATGCTTTAGATTTCCCGACGAAAATAAATCTCAATAATGGCGCTTGTTACCCTTTTCATTAATAGCTTAGCAGAAATAAAATGTCTGCCAGATTAATAAAAAAAAAGCTTGTAAATTACTGTCGCCAAGAACTAAAGGTTCTTGGCTTATAGCATAACATAAGACTCTGCTGGGTACCAGGTCACAGTGAAATGCATAGGAACTATATGGTTGATGAGCTGGACGAATCCCATATAGACTCAGGTATAAACAACCCATCCCGTAAATTAAGAAAGTTCATTGGTAATCAAATAGTTAAAGAAACCAATAAAAGATGGAAAAGTCTCGAAACCTGTTCCACCTGCTATTAAATTGTTAAATTGTGGCCCAAATCCGACAAAACGTTGACATTTTTAAGGGCTGCAGTGATGAGAAGGAGCAAGAATACACTGTCCACTTCTTATGTCATTGCTTAGCAGTTTGTCACATTAGAAATAAACAAAAACTTCTTCCATAATCTTGAAGAACTCGAAGATATTCCAGGAAATAGCTTATGAAGCTTTATCAAAGCTTCGAAAAGACTAGAATAAGAAAGTCCGTTGTATCACAATATATTAACATTGATCTCCAGCCCATAAACCTACCCTGCCAAGATATTGGAGTCGAAAATCAATTTTTACCAACTTTTATTTACATTTTGAATATTTTTAATTTCAAAGAATCAAACTGATTAAAATAACTTTCTTTTTAAAGTTGAAAAATCTATTCTTTTAGGTACCTTAGGTTCAATAAAATCAAAGTCCGATTGTCGTCCGAAATCGGTTCCACTGTACAATGTTCAGATACCGCATGTTTGCTAGAAACCATTGGACTACCTTCAATGCTCTTTTCAAGTCAATGATATATTTTTATTGAATCGCGCAATGTTCTCTGTGACAAGAATATTTAATTTGTATCTTTAAATTGAATAAAGTATTTTTATTATTTTTTGGGATACATGATGTCGAGCACGTTTACCGGCTCTTTCAAAAATAAAAAAAAAATACACCTGATCACACCAAAAAATATTATAAAATAAAACGCATTATGCAATGATTTTCCATTATCGAATAAAATTTCGTAGCAACTTTTCGACTACCTCACAATCACCATCACCATCGAGCGCCACGACCCCGATTATGTGAGTCGGGTTTTTTTCAATTTTATGCCGATGATGGTAATTTAACGCGCCGCCAAGAGAATGCGTGTTATATATATTTTTTGATTTTTGTTTCGCTTTCAAATTAACGTCCTTCGTATCAATTTTAATCGGACATCACCTTTTCCGATGATACACACAAACTTAAGGTTTTTGCTGATTTATTAAGTTTTTTTTTTAAATTTGCTGTCAAACTTTTCATCCACTTCTCGACGACCTCTTTTGGACTTCCTTGGTCAGTATTCAGCAATTTATTAGCCAAACCGGTGCCAACGACACTCGTGGCACGAGCGGTAATAAGTTAAGACAGAAGTTGTATGTTTTTTGTTTTTTGTTTTGCTTTCCCCTCTAAAAGGCTAAATCGAGCTCGAATCGAGATCTTTTTGGCTATGGAATGGACTGTGAACCGATGTTCGATACTTTTAGCTATAGGCCGGTCACGTTGATTACTCCCTGATTACGACAAAAAAAACAAAATAATAACAGCAGAAAAGTGCAAATTCCACCTCGAGATATATGCGAGATGACTACTGAAAGTCTGGGGGTCTGTAACTTTTATAGATGTAGATCGATAAGATGGAAGTAAACTTGTTTGTTTTTTTTTTTAATTTTTTTTAATTGGATTTCTGATAGAAACGTCCTTGACGATGAGTTAATACCAGTTAATCAGCAAATTATAATATAAGAGAGTTGAGAGGAGAGTTGACTGGCATGATTTAGTTTAGCTTTTATGGTTTGTTATCGGCGATGTGTTGTAAGTTGTAAGTAGAGAGGTTGTAGACATAAATGGTGATTTTATTTTTCTACTATTTAACAAAAATTTCATGATGAAATAGAAAATGATTAAAAATGGTAGTTTAATTTTTTAGTTGAGATTAATTAGATAATAATTATGGTTTGAAGACGGACAGGTAGCTTGGTATTTAAATACAACTTTGAACAGCAAAAATGGTTGTTGGGTCATGCAAACAAAATCTTAATTTTTATCTTACTTACAAAAAAAAAATATAAATGGTCTGTAAGTACGAAAAATAAAGTAGGGATTTTTCATTAAAAGGTTTTTAACTTCCCATAGAAAGTTATTGTTATTTTTCCCATTTTTTTTTAGAAATCTTACCCCTGACCCTAATTAATACGCAATCAGTGTATTACATCAGGCCATTGCCAACAAAAATCCGTCTAAAGAAAAAACTTCTACGAGATCCGTTTAATATTCAAAATCCAACTACAACGACCTCAACGACTTCTTAAGGAACGTTTACGGTTCAATATGCTTTATAGTGACGTGGAATGAGAAATTTTATTCCGAATATTGGAAAATCTATCATACCCAAAGAAAAATCATGGTTTGATAAAAGCTGTAAAGAGGTTTTTAGGATAATAGATGTAAGTTTCCGTTGTTTTAAGGACCTGGAACGGTCATAGTTGATAAACCAAATTTATACATAACAAGAAGTTGCAAAAAAACTGAAACACCTTGCGATACACAAATCAACTGGGCCGGATTGTTTCCCTGCTATTGTTCTAAAGAGGTGATCTTCAACGCTGACAAAACCACGTTAAATCACGTAATGTTTTCCATCTTTCCTACGTCATTTTTCCTCCTTCCCTTCAAACTATAGTCTAATATCACTCACGTCCCTTCTTTCCAAGGCCATGAAAACGCTCATAAATTATCAGGTTTGGAAATATCTCGAAGAATGAAAGCTTCTTAGTAATAGCTTAGCTTAGCTTTTGTAGTAATAGGACCACTGGTGATCTCATGGTTTATCTAACTGAACGGTAGAACAAATCTCTACATCTTTTTGGATATTTCAAAAGCATTTGATAGAGTTTGGCACCTACATCTCTTATCGAAAATGAGTGCTTTTCTTCTTCGTTGGATTAGAAACCACCTTTCTCACCTTTCAATACAAGTTTTTGGATGGTTTTAAGTCTGAAATTCATAAAATAAATCCTGGTGCGCCCCAGGGCTTCGCTTTGTCTCCGACACTCTTTTTATACTCATTATCTATCGCTTGTCTGTTATATCTAGTCAATTGAACTCTTTTGCCTTCAGCTTTTCATTTTCGTTTCTAGATTCACATCCTTGCTCTTGGATGTGGAACTTGAATGTTTCGATCTCGGCAGAATTGTTCAATGGGCAATTATTTACCGTGTAGAATATAAAACTCAATGTTGTCTCTTGTCGTAAAAGCCTAATTCGTGTCACCCATCACCTCTTATGGAATGCTCACATATTTGATATTGCCAAAAATGCTACTAGGTGCTTAAACTTGAATAAGACTTATTTTGAGTGAATGGGAATGCCCCATAAACAAATGTAAGTCTTTTGGATAGAATCAAAAAAAAAAGAACTTTGAAAATGATAGGCGATAAAATTATAACCGAAACATTTACATCAATCGAACACCGCAAATAATTAATGTCTTTCGTTTCCTTACCAATATTTTTACAAATCATTTTCTCTCGAATTAATCAGTTGTATTTCACTCCTCACACAATTCACGTACTATTTGGACTTCTAAAAATGCTCATCAGTTTACTCTTGAGCTCAATTATAAAGTATAGAGATTCTTTTTTTTACCGCACATTTAGAATGTGCAGTTTAATCCCTCTCATTTTGATAATTAAAACTTCAAGACTTGTACACCGCTATCTCCTCTTTAAACCTTCCCTACATCAATTAAAGATATTGCTTTCAAAGTACTTTTATCTTTAAAAAATATTGTTTTTAGCATTCAGTAAAATTTTTAGAAATTGTTTTAACAAGAATAAAAATCTACAGAAATTTCCAAACTTGTGAAAATTTTGCAGTCAAAGTTTGCAGATTACAGCCAATTAAAAAGAAGGTCCATGCTGATGTCTCACAATCACTTGAAGAACTTAAAGATGGAATTCGTTTAGTTATCGAAAACATACACAGCCGCTAATGTGGGAATTGGTCATGGAAATTCACGACAGGTATATGTTCCTGCAACCGTAGTTGTGTTAGCTTTTTTGGTTGCTGAAACCGTTTTGGATTATTAATCGAAAATCTAGTCCTTACAATATTTCATTTATTGATTTCTTTCAAAAAAATACTCATTTTCTTCTAACATCAAAATGAAACCTCTTATTGGAAACACCTGTATTTTTAAGCCATTTTACTTGCAATTTCTTAATAGCTTTTTTAATAAATACGAAACAAGATTTGACAACATTCAAAAGCAACGATAAGCCATATGAATCATCTGTATGACGCATTTTGCAGTATAAATTGATGATAAACCAAAAAGTATTATCAACTTTTCTTCTTTTGAGATATAAATGTATCTTTTCAAAAAGATGATTGTACAATAAACATGCTCCATAAGTTTAAAATAGTAAATCAATCTTTCATATCAACTTAGAATAATGCATTTGGTTTATTTTGTATTTTCTGTTGTCATGATAAATGACGTCCATATAAGATTATCATAAAATAATTGACGTCTTTTTGGATACAAAATTATATATGTACAAATATTTTATACCATAAAAAGTAATTTATTTGGCTCCATAAAAAGAAAGAGGTAATGGTAATCAAATAACCACAACACCAACATTAAATTAATTTATTTAAATAAAAAACATTTTGTTAATATACATATAATATGACAAACAATATCATACGACATCGATTAATATATTTATTTTGCAATGTAGGAAGAAATTTATATTATATACAGTTGAGTATAATGTTTGGTATTTAATTACACTTTTTTTAAAATAAAAATGAAAAGTTTCTTGAACTTACAACTCCACATTAAATACAAATGAATTTAATTTTAAATTCAAATTAATATCATTCAAATATGTATTAGTTTAATAAGAAATTAAATGAAATAAGGAAGTTTTGAAAGAGTGCGAAATATACTTATATAAATATAAGGAAGAATGAATAAAAACCAATTAGTGATTAATAAGACAAAAACAAAAACAAAAGAAATGAAATATGAATATTTCAAGGCGGTCGGTGTACTCTCAATGTTTTGGTTAATATCCAGATGATGTTAAAGCATTTACAAAAGTTTAATAGTTTTTAATTCTTTACGAAACTTGTTCATGATGATAAGAATAGAAGATTTTCAAGATATTTTTATATCACGAGTAAGTTAAATGAAATAAAAACGAACAAATTATAGCATTTTTTTTTTTTTCCAAAAGTGGTCATATTGAGAATAAATCCAAGAACAATTCAAATATAAAAAATTATGTATTCTTAATTCTATCATCATCAAAATTTCGGTATTGAAATAAAAGAGCTCTTGTCAAAAACTTTATGAAATTTAAGTTAAAAAAAAATTCTTAAACAAAAAATCTAAATAAATATACGAAATCAAAAAAATTACACACTGTTTAAGAAAAAAATCGGTGTTCTAATTTTCTTGGAATGTAGTTTTTTGCTATGTGTAGCAACGGTATCTTAAAAAGGTACTAACAAAGAGTTTTTGATTTAATTAAAATGTTCCAAGTTAAAACAAAAATGTTAAGAAGAAACGATTTAGACTAAATGTTAGAGAATATCCTTAAAAAAAAATTTAAAGAAAAATTATTTATTAAACTTTCTAAAATTGAGATTAACTTTGTATTATGTAAACTTTATTACAAACCGTTGTATTCTTCCAATCAAATTCCACTTTTCCCATAGGTTTTGATAACGTTGATTCAAATCCAATTTTGAAATTACTGTATCACATAAGGTTTATCAGATAATATTTTTAAAAATTCGAAAAAAAAACAGGAAGCTTTTTGAGGCTATTTCAATCCATGAATTTTGCTCAATAAAAATGGGTTCTTATCTATAATACCTTTTTTTCATATACAGCTGAACAATGTTTAGTATTTTAAAAACTTGTTTAAAAACTCTTTATGAGTTGTGTAATTTCATCTGTGTTACAAAAATGTTGAACCATTTGTGCTTCAACGGGTTTCAACAGAAAAAGACAAAATGGTTCTTGTCAAAACCGAATAATATCAATTTTTGTGAAATATTTAAATAAAATATTAAATTTTTCTTTTTTGAGCAGATAGTTAAAATTGAATGTCGGTTAGCAATCAGCACCTTAAGTCAACACAAAAAACGTATGTTTCAAAACTTTGAAAGCGTTAAATTCTAGGTTTGCTCAACATTTCGAAAAATCCTAATAACTGGTAAGAATTTCCAAAAAGTAGGTAAGGTCATTTATTGAATGACTCATTACGAAATAAAGTAATTCGAGAGGTTAGACTAGTCTAGATTTAAGATCCGATGGTCTTAAACTATGGAACAAACTCCGCCAGCTAGGAATAGGTAAAGAAAGAAATAGTTTTCCAGCTGCAATTAATATAAATGAGCCAAACAGTAAATTTGCTTCTTCACCTTTAATAACTCCAAGAGATCATGTATCTCTCAATACCATACCATCAACTTCTAAAGACACTTTGTTCAGTTTCGATTGTTTGAACGCCTTAGACATAGTTAAAAGTTTCATAAGTGTAAAGTCCAATGCCACTGGTGCTGATGATTTGAATACAATTTTCATTAAAGCTATTCTTCCATTACTTCTACCCTACTTTACACATGTACGAGTAATAAATACAAACCATACCACTGGCATTTTCCCTCAAATCAAATCAAATGGGGTGGCGCAACAGTCCGTTGTGAACCAGGGCCTAGTGACTTACAACTCTCAACCATTCCTGTGTGCGAGTACTGTTGTCAGGAATGGAAGGGACCTACAATTTAAGGCCGAATCCGAACGGCATTTTCCCTCATCAATGGAAAAAAGCTAACATAATTCCCATCCCCAAAAACTCGCTTTGTAATGAATTCAGGCCGATTTTAATACTTCCTTTTCTATCTAAAGTCTGTCAAAGGCTAATAAAAAACAATTAAGCAGCTTCTTCATACGCAACAACCTTTTAGTCGATGTTCAATCGGGTTTTTGTTCACACCATAGCTGTGTGTCTACGAAAATATAAGCACCAATTTCTCATTGATGTCAGAATTCACCGACTTGCACAGCTAGAGGAATTTCTGAGCATCCTCATTGTTCCAAGGACGCGGGCAATTACCAGTTTCCTCGATGAATTTTTGCAATGCAGCAAATGCCGTTTGCAAAGTAGAAGGATGATCGAACTTAGCGAAGTCCGAAATCAGGAACTCGGGGTTCTTTTCTGCTTGGGCCAAAGGTTTGAAGTCAATTTTTCATGGCATTTTGACTTGTGTCACAATACCACCTCGGATGTACTCGCTATAGCCACTGGTGTCACCAATACTGAAGGTGTACGGCCCAAGAACATTATTTTCAAAGGCTGACAACCATTCAACTCGGTCATACCCTGAACTTCAGAGAAGGTCACGTAATCACCGTCAATAAGTCCGTGACGCGTCTCATCAAGACAGGTTACAACACCTTGGCCGTCTTTGGTGATTCCAGCGACCATTTTTGAAAGTGGTTGTTAGCACTAACTAAAATAATCGAAGACTGAACTCGATATTGATGAAGTTACTTTTTTAGTCCTACTAGACTTTTCAAAAACATTCGACTTGGTGATTCACTCGATACTTCTGAGTAAACTGCGTCACAGATTTAACATACCTTCAGAAGCTATTAAACTACTTTCTTTCTGTTTGAATGATAGAAAGCAAGGCGTTTTCTTCTGATTCAACAAAGAGTTCCCCAAGGATCAATTTTATCCCCCCTTCCATTTTTATTATATTTAAATGAAATCGGTTTCATTATAAATAAAGTATCAAAACATCATTCCATTTAAAACCAGACTAATGCTAGCAAGAACCCTAGTTATACCTGTTCTCACTCATGGATGCGAAATTTTTTACAACTTCGATTTTATCAGCAAAAATAAACTAAACATAGCCTTTAATAGTATCATTCGATACATCTTTGGGTTAAGAAGGTACGACCATGTTTCACATTTGCAAAAGGTTCTTCTTAATATGCCTTTAAATGACTTCATAAAGCTTCGAGCATTGATACTGTTTTTTAAAATCTTGAAAACACGTCAACGAGCTTATCTCTTTGAAATAATCAGAATGCCACCATCATTTGATAAATGATCATATAATTTATTGTTGAAAATTACGTTGTGAATAGTTTAGCCTCAAAAAGCCGTTTTTTTTTTCATTTTAAAGTTGAATGTTTTGAAAACGTGATGAGATAGAAAAATTTAGAACAGTTCATCAGAATTGTATTTAATTGTTACAGAAAAAAAAGTAATTTTGTCTACCAGTGTAATTTACAAGAGCTTGACAGGGCTTTTTATCATTTAATTCGTTTGGGTTTTCAAAAGATCAATTTTTTAAATTTTAAATGGTCGGATTGGAACCTAAAAACTATGCCCCAAACAATTTTATCCGTAAGAACCTCAAAGAAATTGGAATTTTAATAGTTAAAGGCGTTGTAAATTCATTCATGCTTTTTTACTTCTTTAAACTTTCAAACGCGTTTATCTCAAAACTGTAATTTTTAAGTTTTACTCATGAGTCGATCTCAGACAATGACTGTTTGGCTTGAAATTTTGGGCACATACTGGGAAATATAAAGACATTTTTTTTTAATAACAAATGCCTGGAGATTTTTTTTTGGGAAAGAGCTGGCTAGTGTGGACGTGAGTTCTGAAAAAGTGAAGACCAAAAACCCTGCATAGTAGCTATTTTGAAATATTGGAATTGGAAGCATTCACTGATGTGTATTTCAAATCTTTCTAGGGTGGCATTAAGTTCTTGAATTGTACCGAAAGGTTGACATACCATCGCTCGTAGCTCCGATGCGGCCAATTCACATCGCCAAACACAATTTTGGAATTTAATGTTACAGCGCAGCGTGTCATCCTGCATGAACGACACGTTCGCGTCGTCATCTAAATTCCTGTCTTCGATTTCAGTAAAATAAAAGTAGGTTCACATGGCTAAGTAACGTTACGGTTAATCGAAGCGAAGAAGAATGGTATAGAAGTTCACAGTTCGCACCAAAATATCGTACGTATAAGGTAGGGGTTTTTTAATGTTTCACCGAAAATCGCTTTCCCACTTCAAGCTACTACTATAGTCGGGAGAAAATGCTTGTGCGATAATTGTTGAGTTGTCGGGATTAATGGTGAATTTATGTTTGTTCAACTCGGCTAAAGCAGCCTTATTCTCGTGCTGTCCATTAGCACGCACCATTCTTATAAAATATTTACGTGCTCTTAACTATATCAGATGCTATGCACTTTGTATCCAAATCTTTAAGTTTTTCGTCAAAGAGACTTTGTAAGCTTCCTCTTATCCACTCATGGAGCTGTTTTCTGGTCATGTACAAGATTTTTTTTTTTAGATTTTTTATTTGATCATATTTCAAAAGTTTAACAATATTAGTTGTGTTACCCACGAAGCTTTTGCTTATCTGTAGGTGGTTAAAGTTACAAAGTATTTGAATTGATTGGATTTGAATATTAAACATAATTTATATTAATTAAAGAAAAAAGAAAAAAAAATATATAAATTCATTAGTGGTTTAGTTTAAAAAAAGGTACATAACAAATTTTAATTTACTTTTATCAGTGCATGGTGTTTAAAATTTAATTTAAATAGAAACATTTTAATTTTTTTTTACGTTTTTTAAAGTCACGAATATTTTTAAGATTTGTAGGAAGTTGGTTCATAATTGATGGTATCGTATAGTTAAGTTGTCGTTTTCCATAGTTGTTGTATATCATCGGTATTTCAAGCAGACCTTGCGCTCGTCTTCTCGTGTTTACACCATGTGAAATAGGTCGCTGGAATCTTAAATCATCGTAGTATTCAAGAACTGCTGTCATCCTAAATATATTTTCAACATTCAGGCACTTCAAATGTAGATGGTTTTTATTAATCATGTTTACAATTCTCCTCTGTAGATTAAGAAGTTTATCTGTATGAGTTTTTGCGGCATTTCCCCAAGCTAATACTCCATATCTTAAACGAGATTCAACAAGTGAATAGTAAACCTGTTTTTGAACATCTTTTGTTGAATATCTTTCCAGATGAAATAACGCAAACATAGCACTCCTCATACTTTTCCTTACGATTGTAATATGCTCGTGCCACAGAAAGTGTTCATCTATTGTAACTCCGAGGTATTTGATTGATTGGACTAACTCAATGGCATCACTTTTTCTTGAAGTCGGACACTCAGGGTTTTGAAAGAAAATGTTGACTGTCTCTTTTTGTTTGTTTGGTGCACGAATGTGCATAATTTTCGTTTTGGTTGCGTTGATGACTAATCCAAAATCGTGACACCATCGTGTGACTTCATCAAACTCCTGTTGCATCGTAGAAATCGCGGTTTCAAGACACATGTGTCTGACAACAATAGCTATATCGTCTGCATATGCGAAAGCTGTGCTTTTCTTAAAAATCCGTAGGAGTGCATCTGTAAAAAGTATGAAAAGGACCGGACCCAGTTTTGACCCTTGTGGTACACCATGTGTGCAACTTCTTTCTTTGCTCCATGAACTTCCAACTTTTACTCTAAATGTTCTTCCTATGAGATAGCTCTCCATCCATTTATATAGAGTTCCCCTAATGCCAATTCTGTAAAGGACATCCAAAAGCTTAGTGTGACTCAACGTGTCAAATGCCTTGCTGAAGTCGACGAACATAACCAATACGTGATGGTTTTTATTGAGACTCATGTTAATAGTATTACAAAATTCACCAAGAAGTCTTCCCGTATTTTTACCTTTTTGAAAACCATATTGATTGGATTGCAGCAAGCAGTGTTTCTCAATAAACTTGTTTAATCGTCTTAAGACAACTTCTTCAATACATTTTTCAACAACTGACAAAATCGAAATTGGCCTATAGTTGAGAATTTCACTTTTTTTCCCTCCTTTATAGATGGGACGAATAACTGAAGTTTTCAAAATTTTCGGTACACACCCTTGTGTTAAACTTCTGTTTACTATTTGTTGAATCAATGGTGCCAGCAGATTTGCATTGAGTTTAATGTCGCATCCCCTTATTCCGTCAGCACCTGGACTTTTATTTGGATTCAGATTTCGAAGTATATTATAAATTTCGATTTCATCAGCTTCTTCTACATATATTGATTGAAGTCGTTGTTGACAAGGCTGTCTTGATGTTTTAGCATTGCATACGTGTACAATCTTCGTTGCTTGTGTTGAGAAACACTCAGCAAGTTCTTCAATAATGTCAGAAACTTTAGACGTTTTACAAAGATTGTGTTGAACAATTTCATCCACAGACGCTTTATTCCTACCCAATATTTCATTTATTATTCTCCAAGTTTTTTTCGGATCACGTTTTGCGCTCAGTATTTCATTTTTATAGAAGTTACGTTTTTTCATTTGTATTTGTTTATTTACATAATTTCTCATTTTTTTGTATTCAGATTTGTAACTTTCATTTTGAAGATTATTCTTCCATCTTCTATACATTGTATCTCTCCTTTTACACAGCTCAATTATTTCCGGGGTTATCCAACTCTTGATTTGACGTTTTTTTTTAATATAATTTTCAGACGAATCAGCGTATATAGTTTCCATTTTTAAAAGAAAATTGTTGTATATTTTATTAACGTCATTTTCTATTTCATATAGTGCATTCCAGTTCGTTTGTTGCATAAGCCGGTTGACTTTTTCTTGATTAATTTTTGATTGTGATTTGCAATATGTGTTGACCTTTTCTGTATTGTGTTTAATACCGTAAAATGTTGCAAAGTGATCAGATATATCAGTTTCTATAACAGCTGATATTATGCAGTTTTTCGAAAATGAAACAAATATGGGATCAATTAAAGTACCCGTACCAGTTAACATGTTAATTCGAGTACTTTTTTTGATAACATTCATTAGGCCCTTCGAAGACATAACATCAAGAAATTTATTGGTGATCGTGTTATTAAAATCTTGAGTATCAATATTTATATCACCAAGTACAACTAGATCCAATTCATTGCGAGTATTTTCAACAAATTCAGTAATAAAATTATTTTTGTTTAGCGATGGTGATCTATAAATTGCATAAATATTATTACTTCCCTTTATATCTACCATTTTTATATGTAAGCTGTCATAATTTAAAGTTTTCGAGGAGAGTCTTTCATAGCTGACATTTTTTTTTATATACATAGCAATTCCACCTAACCCCGAATCGTTTCTATGCATAAATTCCATATTAAAACCATCAATGTGATAAAGGGAGTTTTCTTCTTCAAAAATATTTATTTCTGTCAAAACTATAATACTTAAGTATTGTAAAAAGTTTTGAATTTCTGCAATAAATACATTCCAATTTTTTCGAATTGACTGGATGTTCATACATATACAACAAAAATTAATTTTTTTTAATTCAATAATATTTAAACCAATAATACCATGCAATACCCTAAAATCAACTTCATCTTCATCATCATATTCACTCATCATATTATTAACTGTCATTCGCTCTTCTAATTCTCTTGTAATTTATAATGTTACAAATGTATTTTTTCAATATCACTCACAGTGCAAATATTAATAGCCTCTTCACTCTCGCATTTACGAGCTAGTATTTTACCTGCAGCTTCCCATACAAATTTCCAATTGCATTCTCTAGCTTTGTTTTTGGTTAGCCAAAGCAAATGCTTATTTGTAGGAGTGAGTTGGTTATTTACAAAAACAACATTCTCATTGGGTTTCTCTCTCCTATTAGTTTTTGCACATTTTATAAAATTTTGTTTACAAGAGTAACTTGCAAAAGAGACAATGATAGCTGATCTCTGAGGGTTTTTTGTTCTCGTTCTGTATATGTCTGTGACGTCGTGTGGGTGAATAGAACAGTTTATTTTCTCTCCCAATTCTTGTACTACGTTGATAAGGTTTTCGTTTGTTGTTGGATATATATTTTTGATTTCAACGTTGGATTTAAGGAGTTGTTGTTCAAGCATATTAACTTTTGTTTCCATAACATGAATAATTTCATCTTTTTTTAAATTATTCTCTTTTAATTCTTTAAGTTCATCAGACAGTTTTTTAATTAGATCATTATTTTTTGTTATACTACAATTAATTTCTTCATACTTGTTGGCAACAAAATCACAGCTTGTTTTTATTTCGGCCATTTCCCTCCTCATTGCCCTCATCTCTTGCAAGATCTGGGCATTGCAACTCCCACCTACGTCTTGCTTGTTGTTTACGTCTGGAGTGGAAGTACTTCGAGTTCGTTTCGATGCTGGTTGAGAGGGTGTTTTTGCTGGAGAAATCGTATTTCCTGATGCATTCGAGTTGGCTATTTTTTTTCTGCACGCAGAGCATCTCCACTCTTTTTTTTTTGTATTAGACATTGTTCTATACGATCGTTCTGATATAGTAGTACATTGAAAGTGCAACCTACCATCACATCCAAAACATGTAACAAAATCTCCATGTGGAGGGAGATCCGAAGAACACTCAATACATAAGTCCATGATAACAAAGGGATAAATAACACAATGTATATGGTTATGGGTAGAATTGAGAGGACTATGATTTAAGCAAAAATTAAGTTTGGGAGGTTTTAATGGCTTATCTTTCTTTAAGTTATGAAAAAAAAAAGAAGAAAAACACAATTGTTTTGCTTTAAATTCACTGCTTTAATGTGGCCTTTGAAGTTTAATTCAATATTGCAATTTGTTATATTGTAATTTGGTATAAAGAAACCCACTAATTCACTTCAAACTGAGAGCTCACTTATAAACACAACCAATCAACTCAGAATCTAAATACACTTAGAGTCATTTGAAATACGAGTAATTTAGTTAGAATCGTTTTTGAGTAGCGTTTTTCAAGTTTGTTTTATGTGGGGGGGGGGGGTGATTCTATATACCCTGTATTTTAATAATGTATATATTGGTCCATGTAAAAACACTAATGTTAAAAAAAAATTTGCACATTTTTTAAGTGTGTCCTCCATCGTATGAAAAAATAGAGTAGAAAAGTTGAGAAGTTGAGAGTTGAGTCGGACGTGGTAGGTCGAGCAGAAAACACTCTTGTTTTGCTTCTTACTTCTGACCCTGGTAAGTACACTATTAGTGTTCTATCTCCTCTAGGCTCATCTGACCATTGTGTCATATCAGCAAACTTCTCGTGTAAAAACTCTCCAGTTAAAGAAACAGCTCTTAAAAGAACCCTTTAGCATTACGAGAAAGCCAACTGGGACGGTCTCAATAATTATTTTAGGATCTTTAACTGGTCACTATGCTTCCTCGATAGTGACGTTGACGCCAGCGCTGATATGATCACAAGTTTGATTCTCATGGGAATGAGAACTTTTATCTCGAATAGGGTTAAAAGCATCAGACCTAAGGAAAACGCATGGTTTGATACGAGCTGTAAAGAGGTTATTAGGGTCAAGAAGGTAAGTTTCCGTTGTTTTAAAGCCAATCCAACTGAGGAAAATCGGAATAAGTTCAAGGAAGCCAGGAAGACCTGCTACGCCCATATTCGACGGACCAAATTTTTAAATGACCAAAAATTACGGCAAAAAATACTGCAATGTCCCAAAGGCAGTAAAAATGTTTGGTCATTTGTAAAAAATATGAGGGATTCTTCCTCTTTCTCGGTTCCTACGCTCGTTGTGAATGACACTCCATTTGTTAGCTCTTAGCAAATTTCTTTACTTTGCAGTTCGCCGCAAATTCAACGCTGCCAGTGAGTGTTATGACTCCGCCTGTACTTGAGCGAGGTAATGATTCTATGGGGCAAATCTTTTTTCGCACTCGTACTGTAGCGAGAGTCCTAAAAGATCTTAACATACATAAATCTGCTGGGCCGGATGGTAGATATCCCCGCTATTGTTCTGAAGAGGTGTTCTTCATCGCTGGCAAAACCACTGCGTAAGCTTTTTCATCTGTCCTACTCCTCAGGTCTCGTTCCGAGTGGATGGAAAACTGCATTTGTCCAGCCTATTCTCAAGAAAGGCCAATCTTCCTCACCCTCTAATTACCGACCGATTGCACTTAAGTCCCTACTTTCCAAGGTCATGGAAACGCTGATTAATTATCAGCTCAAGAAATATCTGGAAGATCGAAAGCTTCTTAATGACCGAAAATACGGCTTTCGTAGCTATAGGTCCACTGGTGATCTCATGGTTCATCTCACCGAACAGTGGAACAAATCTTTACATAGTTTTGGAGAAAGTAAGATTATTGCACTTGATATTTCAAAAGCATTTGATAGGGTTTGGCATCAGGCTCTCTTATAGAAAATGCGTGCTTTCGGTTTTCATGAATCCCTCCTTCATTGGATTAGTAATTACCTTATGAATCGTTCAATACAAGTTGTATTGGATAGATTCAAGTCTGAAAACAACAAAATAAATGCTGGTGTGCCCCAGGGTTCTGTTCTATCTCCAACACTCTTTCTCATTTTTATTAATGATCTCCTGTCTGCAACTTCTAATCCAATATATTGTTTCGCTGACGATAGTACTCTTAGCTTTTCATATTCGTTTTCAGATTCATACCCCTCTTTTTCGGATGTGAAACTGCAACGACAAAATATGATAAGCTCATTAAATTCCGACCTAAACAGCATTGTACAATGGGGAATAAGAAACTGCTTGGAATTTAATGCATCGAAAACGCAATGCTGTCTTGTATCGTTAAAGCGAAGTATACCCCCCTTGCCATTATCCATAAATGGCACTTGCATCGAGGAAACTGAATATCTCGATATTCTCGGTATGTGTATTACCAACCACCTTTTGTGGAACGATCACATACGCGATATCGCCAAAAATACGGTAAGATGTTTGGGTTTTCTAAGGCGATGCAAGAAGTTTTTCACCCCCTCTGACAAAACTTCTATACGTCCAAAGCTTGAGTATAACTCCCATATCTGGGCTGGTGCTCCCGCAACTTACTTAAGCCTGTTGGATTGTATTGAACGTAGTGCATTTAGATTGATTGGTGATATTACCATCATAAGATCATTTACGTCACTCAAACTTCGTCGAAATGTTTCTTGTCTCACCCTCTTTTACGTTATTTTAATGGTTTATGCTCTTGAGAAATAGCCAGCTGCATTCCTCCCCTTAAACAGTGCAACCGTAATACCCGCGCTTCTAGGAATGCTCATCAATATACCCTCGAGCCCAACTTCGGTCGTACTGTCACGTACAGAGATTCGTTCTTTAGCCGTACTATGCGAATGTGGAATGCCTTGCCACACTCTGTCTTTCCCAGCTATTGCAATATTGAGGAATTCAAAACCAATGTGCACCGACACCTCCTTTCAACCCCTCTCTCCTTTTCCTAATGCTCACACTGTGTCTACATTGTAAGGGTAGTTATCCCTTTGATTGTGCGCTTATTATAAAAAAAAGCTGTCAATTGTCAAATTTTATATTTAGGATTGCCAACACGGCTGGTATTTACATTTTTTTTCATTTCCTGTATCTTATGGATATATTTTTCAATCTTACCATTTTTCATTACCAAAAGTTTACTTTAAATGTTTAATATTTTATTTTATGAAATAAAAATAAAAAGTTGGATTAACGACTTTGCTGTTCTTTAGTTCCGGTGAGCAAAAAACCGGAACTGGTAAAAAAAAAATCTTTTCCATTAGTCTTTATAACCTTCAAATCGCCCTTCAAAGCAAGTTGAAGTTTGAATAATACAAAAATGGTCATTAATGTCGATGTACTCCCTTTCAAATTGTGAGATAAGTTTGCCTACACCATTACTATTATTATTATTATTATTTTGCATGAGTGCAAGTTGCATATTAAAATGGAAATGAAAAGAAAAAACGAAAGAAAAACTATTGCAGCGTATCGGATTTATGTATCCAACAAAAACAACACACCTTGGAATTTTCTTTTCAACTATTTATTTTTTTATAATTATTTTATTTATAAATATTTCGTGTTGAGTGTCAGTTTTATATTAGATATAATAAAACATGAAATACATATATTTAACTTTTGTTTTTTAAGTGAAAGTGAAAAAATCACAGCTCGAAACTAAATAATACCAACGAAAAAATTGGATGAAATAAAAAGTTTCATGTTCATTGTGTGTGTTTCGAGTTTGCTGTTGTTTAATCGGGGTTATCTAAGCGATTATAACTCAAACTGAACTGAATTTATTATTATTTTTTCAAAAAACCCCTGCTTTTGCTCTTTGTATGTAAAAGAACAATAAATTAAAACATTTTTGCTAGCTAGCTCTGACGAATGATGATGATGATGAGAAGTTATAGATAAAATCTGACCTTTTTTTTGCGAGCTGTCAATTTATTACCCCTTTTGGGGATGTATCCCCGATTAAATGCTTTTTTTGGGTGCCTATTAAAACCATATTTTATTATTGTAAACTTTATCATAAATTAAATTTATTATCTTATTTTCTCGTTCAGTGATGCGTTCTCTCTTATGACAGCCTGAGATGCTTATAACGTTGATGATGGTGTTAAATTATTGCAATTTACACATTTAAAACATAACTAGTTATAGGTAGAGATATAAAATTTTGCAAAATATCAATAAAATTTATCATCATCAACCAGCATCATTTTGGTATTAAATTTAATTGAACAGAAAATAATATCTAGATACAAAATAAAATATATATCTACGAACATAAGTAATCAGATTAATTTCTGTAAATTATGTTGTTATTATGACAAATTTTATCGTAAATATAAAATTGTAATTAAAAATGACTCAAAAAACAAGATAAAATAAAATATAAATTAAATGAACCTTGCAGACTTGTTGTTAGTTGGTTGTTTTTATTTTTGTTTGGTCTTATTGTTGACATCTTTTTTAATTATTTCATTAAAAATCTGGATTTATCAAGTGTGAACTACTATCACCACCACCGAGTTTGACTTTGCATTGGGTTTTGATGAGGAAAAATCTGATAAAATGTGGATTAAAGTTGATAAGAATCAATGATAAATGGGTCAAACAGTAGCTTTTGCAAAACAAAATAACAAGATTAGATTTTGAATGAGTGTTTTTTCTACTATAAATGTCAGCAGGAATAAGATGAGTTTAAAATGTGTCAGAATTTCAACTTCCATTCGATAACAACTTTTTTTTTCTCAACATTTTGTATGCTCAGAATCCAATATCAGGTGACAAAGTCTCCAAAATTCTCATATAAGTATAAAGAGTCATTATAGTTTTTTGTTAAAACTTTTGGGCGGTAAATGCTAGAAACGTACTAACTTGTCTTTCTACGAGCGTTAAAAATTTACTATTATTTCAAAAAATATTAAATGTCGAAATATTTATTTTTCGTAGATTCTGTCTAAAAGGTTCCTTTTATTGAGATACACTTTAGATAATAAGTGTAGGCTTTTTTATTCTCTATTCGAAATTAAAGATAAGGAAATAATGACTAAGCTTATTCTTTTTGAAGTTAATATGTGAAAGTTTAAATATTTGTCCATCTTTACTTTCAAATGGCTCTGCTAAATATGTTGTGCAGCTTACGAGTATTTCTTCATTTTGTAATTTTCAATAAAAGAAGCTTATTTATTTCTACAAATCTAAATTTTTTGTATTTTTTAGTGGTAGTTAGGTAAATAGAAATGGCGATCTCAAAGCAACCTAGCCTGAGATCCAATTAGCGCTGTAGTGCGCCGTTTTGATACCAAAAACTCGTTTGACCTTTAATTGAAAGGGATAGATTTATAGAGAAGCTTTATAGCGATTATGTTAGAGCCATTTTGTCGCATTGAGAAAAAAGATTAGGTATCTAATCTTTGTCTCAGATAGCTCATCAAGTTCTTGAAAGAATGCTTTTCCAAAGCATTTCATTCTGGTGTTTGCCAAAGCAGGACATTTGCAGAGGAAATGGATTATGGTTTCACTTTCTCTTTGGTCACTACAGCTACGGCAAAAGGTGTTGTAAGAGATACCCAACTTCTCTGCATGAACTCCTATGGGCCAATGTCCGGTACAAACCGCAAAAATCCTGGCTATGTCTTGCCTTGGCCTGCATAGAAGATCGTTTGTACGGGTTTTGTTATTGGTGGGCCATATTTTCCTAGATATAATGCAGTTGGGTAAATTGCTCCACCTTCGGTTTGATTCAGTTTGGTAGATAGAAAAGATTTTACCCTTCATATATATAGCACCAAAAGGAATGTTAACCATTTCCGCAAGTGAGCTATGAAGGGCCGATCCTTGCCTGGCTAGCTCGTCAGCCGGTTCATTTCCCACGATACCACGACACCGAGGTTAATATTCAGGCTCGCAAGCTAATCGCGACATTGCAGGACGAATTTAGATGAGGATATGGCCGAGTTAATGCCTTTGACAGCTGCCTGACTGCCTGTAAAGATAGCCGCATTTCGCTTTTGGTTTGGGTTTTGTTTAAGTATCTTACATGCCTCCCTTATTGCCAGCAGTTCAGCCTGAAAAACGCTAGCAAAGTCAGGAAGCCTAAAGGATTTGGCTAAATTTAGGGATTCAGAAAAGATCCCAGAACCAACTCCGCACTCCATCTTTGAGCCGTCAGTAAAGATGGTTGTGTCGAAACCAATCTTCTCTCGATGGGATTGTTTGTTCTGCAGTACGCACTACCTCATGGAGGGCAGTCTCCGTAGATAAGCATGCTGAGAGCTTTCGAGAAGTCGTTCAACTAGGATTTCTCTAATAAGGTAATCAAGAATGCGCTCCAAAGTTTTAAGCACAAAAGATGTTAAGCTTATTGGTCTGAATTCCTTTGCGGATTCGTGACCTCGCTTACCCACTTTCGGGATAAAAACTACTTTGACCTGTCTCCACGACATGGGCACATGTTTGAGAAGGAGACATCCTTTGAAAATTTGTTCCAGCCATGGAGCTGCCACATCATGCAACTTTTGAAGCTTAACTGGCAGTATGCCATCCATGCCTGGGGATTTATATGGAGAAAAAGTATTGATGGCCCACAAAATATTTTCTCTGGTTATAACGGAATTGACTTGCTCCATATGAGCTACGTTTAGCTCTGTGGTTTCAAGCGATTCGGGGTTATCACTCTCGTAACCCGGAAAATGCGTCTTTCTTAAAAAATATTAGTGCTTATCACATTTGGTCAAAACCCCCAATAAAGGCCTTTTCTTATTAGGTTTAGCTGTCAAAATTTTCGACATATGTACGAGAATTGATGGCAATATGAGAAAGCCAACTGGAACGGTCTCAACGACTTCTTCATGAACTTTAACTCGTCACTATACTTTCTCGATTGTGACGAGGATTCCAGCGCAGATATTATTACAAACTTAAGCCTTTTTGGAATGATAAATTTTATCCCGAATACGGTAAAATCTATCAAACCTAAAGAAAACTCATGGTTTGATTCGAGCTGTAAAGAGGTAATTCGACGCATTACAATTTTCCATGACCAGAAATTATGGCAAAAAATAATCCCAAAGGTATTAAAAATGTATGGTCATTTGTAGAATGACCTACGCTCGTTTCCAATGACACTCCTTTTGTAAGATCGATTGAAAAAGCCAATTTGCTTGCAACACAGTTTGCTGTTAATTCGTTGCTGCCAATGACATGACTTCTCCTGTACTTGTAAACTATTTCATGGGACGAATCTTCTTTCGCACTCGTACAGTTGCTAGAGTACTAAAAACTCTTGACATTCACAAATCCGCTGGCCCTGATAGAATCCCCGTATTGTTCTGAAAAGGTGTTCTTTAACGCTGGCAAAGCTACTGCGTGAGCTTTTCCATCTGTCCTATTCTACTGGTCTCTTTCTGAGTGGATGGAAAACTGCATTTGTCCAGCCTGTCAATAAAAAAGGCGAATCCTCCTTCCCCTCTAACTATCGTCCAATTGCACCTATGTCCCTTCTTCCAAGGTCATGCTTACGTTGATACATTTTGAGCTTAAGAAATATCTTGAAGAACGGAAGCTTCTTAATGACCAGCAGTTTGGCTTTTACTGCAATAGGTCCACTAGTGATCTCATGGTTTATCTCAACGAACAGTGGAATAAATATTTACATTGTTTTAGAGAATTTAGTTTGATATTTCAAAGGCATTTGATAGAGTTTGGTATCAAGCTTGAAAATGAGTGCTTTTGGTATTGATGAATCTCTTCTTTGTTGTGTTAGAAATTACCTTTCGGACCGTTTAACTCAAGGAGTATTGGACGGGTTCAAATCTGATATTCACAATATAAATGCTGGTTTGCTACAGGGTTCCGTTTTGTCTCCAATTCTCTTCCTTATATTCATATATGATCTTTTGTCTGAAACTTCTAACCCTCTACTTTATTCCGCTGATGACAGTACCCTCTGTTTTTCATATTTATTTTTAGATTCTCTTCCTTGTTCTTTGGATGTGCACTACCAACGGCAGCGTATGATAAGCTCATTAAATTCTTATCTTGACAGTATTGTTCAATGGGGATTAAAAACTCGTGCAGAATTTAATGCTTCGAAAACTTATATCTGTCTACTGTCACAAAAGCGTAACCCTCCCCCAGTGCCAACATCCATGGGTGGTACTTGCATCGAGGAGACTGAACTGCTTTCAGTTCTAGGTGTGTGCATGAGAAACCACTTGTTGTAAACGGATCACGTATTCGATATCGTTTAGGTTTTATCCGACGAAGTTTCCTACCCCTTCTGATCTGGCTATAATTTACAGAGCTTTAATTCGTCCAAAACTTGAGTATAACTCTCATATTTGGGCTGGTGCTCCAATAATGTACTTGAGTCTTCTGGATAGCATTGACAAAAGAGCTCTAAAAATGATTGGAGATCGTTCTCTTACCGTAATACCGGTACTGCTAGGAATGCGAATCAGTTTATCCTGGAGCCCAACTTCGGGAGTACTGTTTAGTACAGAGATTCTTTCCTTAGCCGCACTACACGAATGTGGAATGTTGTAACAGGCTGAATTTTTCACACTCTTTATACTGCGCAGACATTCAAAACCAATGTGTATCAGTTTCTCCTTTTTAATTCTATCCTCCTTTCCTAATTGCTCGCACTGTGTTTAATCATTATAAGGGTATTCGTAACCCCTTTAACGCAAATATAATATACAAAAAAATCGAGTTACTGCACGTTTTTTTTTTTTTTTGGAAAAAAGTCATTTTACAAATTAATTTCAGATGTATGTAGTACCCGTAGCGTGATGGTAAGGGGTCTTGGGTTATATCCCTGCCTGTGCCGCTTAACTTTTTTCGTGGGTACTGCCTCTTGCTAAGAATTGACAAACCCTCCAAGAGTAACTCTTATCATGAAAAAGTGCCTTCTCAAATTAGTCGTTCGGATTCAGCATATAAACTGTAAGTCCCTTCCTTCGGGACCCAATTGTCGGTATTTAATTTTGCTATTTAATAATTTCAGAAAGATTGATGGTGGCATAGAATTAAACAAAAAATATTTGGGTTTAAAATCTATGTATATGTATATACAATGAGTCTGTGAGTTTTGGGTTCATTAAACGCATAATTTACTCTATGAATGATTTCCCTTAATGGGGTGTAAATTCTCTGCTCTCGAGAATGAACTAGCGTAAAGATCAGAAAAAGAAAATCAATATGATATGATAAAAGATATTGCAACACACATTTTATTACTGCGGTTTTCTAATATCTAAATGCCAATAAGCTTACAATAAATATTTCACTGCTCCATCATAGTTTGTGTACAAATCTTGTAAATTTTTTGATATTTGTTTCTATTCTTTGCAGGACCGTTCTTACATAGGTAACTTAAAAAACTTTTAGTGTATAAGGTTCCCTAAGACCAAATTAACTATGTGAAATAAAACCCAACATAGAGTTGGCTTTGTTCCTAATGAATTCTTTGTGATGTACAAAATTCAACCAAGATCATTGGTTTTTATTGCACCAATTGGTTAGATTGTCAATAACATTTTGCGGAAGCTTACAGTCTAAAAAATGTTGCATACGTTTAAAAATTGTTTAAATTATCCAAAAACATTAAATTTGGACGAAAATCAGTTAGATCATCAATAAAAATAAGGAACAAAATCGGATCTAAATGACTCCCTTGCGAAACTCCACAAGTAACTGAAAAAAAACCTAAGACATGGTTGAATCACTACAAACAAGTTGATTGCGTCTTGTAAGATATGCTGTCAGCCATATACTCGTAAGTATACTTAAAACCGGCTTTGGGAAATAAGGTTAGTTAACATAATTCGTGAAAATGGTAAGGTGTCGGTGGAAACTGATCTCTCCGATTCAGAACCATGTTGGTGAAAGGAAATGCTTTTTTAAAATAAGAAATTCAAATTATTGCAAACAATTTTTTTTAAATAAATTAAGTATTGATGATAAGTTGATAATTGGACCGTCTTCCATTCTGGTTAAAATTCGGCATGTGTTAACGTACTATTAAAGACCAAACACAAAACTCAAGAGGGAGCTACAAAACATAGCAGCTATTTTTGTATTTTATAATATTGATGTACATTTATATCAATAAATGTAATAATAAAATAAATTTTAAGAATATCAACATATTTAATTTAGTAACAATATTCCGACTGTCTGTACCAATTTTCATCATTATGAAATTATTGTGAAGGAATTACTTACTTTACACTGACATCTTTTCTATGTCTAAGATGATTATGTGAAAAACACACAATTTCTAAAAAAATAAGTACGTATACGCCTGAGTACACTAAACATACTTTTTTTCGTTTTATGAGGTTACCATGATCACCATTTAAAGTTAAAGCCAATCCTTCTTATAAAATATTAAGAACTTTAATTATTATTAATTGATTGAATATAACCTTCTTCTTGCCCTTCTTGTTAAATAACAAAAAAGCAGGCTTAGAAGCAGTGCTAAAAGATCGGTAGGCAGCAATTTCCTTGGTATTAATACAAAAAAAAACTTTATATAACTTAAAAAAGAAACTATTAAAAAAGTATAAAATGTAGGCCTGTGATTTTTACCTGAAAAGCTTTAAGATACAAATTACTGTATTTTTTTCAGATTGTGCGAAAATCGATATAGACTTTTTTTTTAAAACGCTACAACGTCTTAACACTTGCCCTCTATTTTGTTGTAAATCTCATAAATCTAAAAAAGTTTAACTAAAAATTTAATCTCAGTATTTCCTGTTTAAAAGTTACAACCTTAAAAATCGAAAATGTTTTCTAAAAACCTTAACTTTTACGGACTTTGTCATTTGTTAATAATCACGCCCTCAGTTTCAGCACGAGTAGAATTTTATGTCTATTGTGACTGGGCTACTTTATCGTAAATGGCAAATAATATTATGATGATTTAATTGACAGTTGAGTTTGACTGGGTGACAAATGCTACCGCTTCTAATTTTAAACCACAAAATGAATGAAAATTTGTTGATGTGAAATATGTTTAGTTTTTTTCCTTCTTGTTTTAGTCCTGGTCCCGACGGTGTACCATTATCCATTTTAAAGAAATGCGATGCATACCCGTTATGAGTTCTTTTTATTACGTCTTTAAGTAACTTCATGTTTCCTTTTATCTGGAAGAGCTCCTTCATAATACCAGTACACAAAAAAGGTCCTATAAATGTAATAATGAACTACCGACCTATTGCTAAACTATCTGTGATACCTAAACTGTTTTAGTCAATCGTATGTAGCGTCCTTTCTCTTCACTGTAGTTCAATTATCTCTGATAACCAGCATGGTTTTGTTTAAAAGCGTTCAACTGTTACTAATCTGTTTCACTTTACGTCCTTCTGAAAGACGTCCAGCAAGGCCTTTGATAAATTGTGTCATAGAACATTACTTTTAAAACTATTACAGCAAGGTTTTAACGACAGTTTCATTAACTGGATCTCCTAATATTTGCAAGGTAGACGTTATAATGTTAAATTTCGTAATGAATGTTCAAGTTCATTTGTTGTAAATTCTGGTGTCCCTCAGGGTAGTCACCTTGGGCCTATTCCATTTGTTTTATTTATAAATGACTTGGTTTCGATAATACAAAATTCGTCGGTCTATTATATGCTGATGACATTAAAATTAAAAAAAATTAACTCTATATCTGGCTGTCTTCCCTTGCAAGAAGACTTTATATTATTCAGGGAATGATGCAATAATAACCGTCTTGTTTTAAATGTTGACAAATGTAAAACTAGAGTTTTACACGCAAAAATTTCCAATCGTCTTTGGTTACATGTTTGATTCTTGTCGTTATATGTATTTTCTGACTTAGGTGTTGTCTTAAACTCCAAACTAACATTTAATGAACATATTTACTTCATAGTTAAAAAAGCAAATAGAGTTCTGGGTTTTATTAAGAGATTTGGCCGTCATTTCCGGGAACCATATGTTTTAAAATTACTTTTTGTTTCATTTGCGAGACCAGTTCTGGAATATGCTTTTACAGTATGGTCACCTTACTACAGAAAAGATTTTTGCGTTTTTTTCTACGATCCCATCCGTCGTTTCATGATATTCAACCATTACTGCCTTATTCACAAAGACTTTCTCTCATAAATCTTCCTTCTTTGACAAATCATAGGATGTACTTGCAGTTTTGTTTTATTGTTTGAATAATAAACGGACAAAATTCATCACCACCAGTTCTTAGTAGTTTAAACTTTAGTTTTAGTCGTTCAAGTCAATATGACAACTGCGATAGTCAATATGACAATTGCGATAGTCAATATGACAACTGCGGTAGTCAATACGACAACTGCGGTAGTCAATATGACAACTGAGGTAGTCAATATTACAACTGCGGTAGTCAATAGGACAACTGCGGTAGTCAATATAACAATTCTCGATAGTCAATTTTGGTAGTCAATATGACAACCACGGTAGTCAATATGACAACTGCGGTAGTCAATATAACAACTGCGGTAGTCAATAGGACAACTGCCGTAGTCAATATAACAATTCTCGATAAAAATTTTGGTAGTCAATATGACAATTGCGGTAGTTGACAATCCAAAATTGTTCTATTGACTATCCAGTAGTCAATTTTTAAAAATAAGGTTGTCATATTGACTATTTTGGTAGTCAATGCGACAATTTAGCCAAATTTCAGGTTGACTATCGACGATTATTAATATGACAACTTTTTTTTTTTCTGCGTGTATTAATTTACCAAATGATAATGTAAAAAGTATGAATTGCAAATCAATTTTTTTTCAACAATCTAGTAAATTATAATAATACATTTCTAAATAAATATAATTCTTAGTTATTTTTTCGTCATTAATTATACCCTCATTAGTATACCTTCGAGACCACTTTCGGTCGTACTGTAAAAGCACAGAGATTAGTTCTTTAACCGTACAACGCGAATGTTATATGGTTGAATACAATGTTTCTTTCATTTTCATTGCAATGTTCAAGAACTCACAACAATTAGTCACTGACATCTGATCAAAGCCTCTTTTCATAATGTTCGAACGGTGTTATGATTTAAAAAGGGTACCAAAACCCCTTTAGTCCGTGTTTATTATGATAAAAATGTTGTTCCCTATTCAAAAGAGTATTTGTTATAAAAAGCCAAAAGTATTGCTTTAAAAAATAATAAAAGATGTTTATCTTTAACCGAAGTTAAAAAGGCATTCATAATCGATACACTTTTTGGTACCGTTAGGATATAAATTATCTATTCCTGAAACATTCCATACATTTTCTACTAATCATTGAATGAAAAATAAACAGTGTTTTTTCCGTTTCATCAAAATCGTATTTGTTTATCTGTCTCCAAAGAATCTTCTACTTTTTTCTACAGGAATTTATTTTTATTTCCTCTGTCAAGATACGTTCCTAGACAAAAGATTTTCCACTTAAATTTATAATATTACCATACGAAGATTCCTCAGCTATCAAATTGAGACGTATGAAGATACGTGCATATGTTTTTGAATAAGAACTTGAAGCTCTGTCTGATCTGATGATGAAAAAAATAGTAGAAAAACACCCATATCCGTTTTTATCATCACACAACTAGAGAGTGTCTAGAGGCGCATTAATTCTCATTAAAAATGTATGCCAACAATTCTATACCTACGTTCTACGTATCCTACCCATCTACACTTCATAGATACATTCATCTCCACTCTCCATATAGCCTACTTAGAAAACATTTATTTATTTAATAAATAAATTGAGACACTTACTTCACAAATTTACACGAACAAAAAAAAACATAAACTGGGTTGCAGTAATGAATTGCAATTTTTATTTAATAATCTTTTTAAACAAACAACAACAAAAACAGAAACACTATTTTTGTTGTTGTTACTGCGATGTGTCTCATCTAAAATTTCATTCTATTAAAATGTATCTCTTTAAATTCTTGCATAATAATATTTTGTTGATGTTTACAATGAACTGAACATGTCCATCCGTTTAAGCGCTTTATAGCATTTTTATATCTATTTAATATAAAATGAAATTCCTTTAGCAGCTGAGCAGAGCAAAACTCTGAAGATGACGATGATAATGATGTTGATGATTGTCGGCACTTGGCACATTTTGCATTTTATTTATTAAAAAAAAAATGTTTATTGGATATGTGTTTAATAAATTTGGTGACCATCCCTTTCTTTTTTGAAAATAAATTAGATTTTAAAATTAAGGATTAATTCAAGATGAAATTGATAATATTTAAAAAAATAACATTTAAACACAGCAGGAGTACAATTTCAAAACTCTTTAATTCCACTTCTTTTCTTTAAAAATGAGTTAAATATGAGAAAGTGTTCTTTGTAACGGCCCGACCGAAGTACTCTCTTCACTTTTAGGAACTTCAAAAGTGTTTTTTGTTTGTTTTGTTTTTTTTTTTTTTTTTTGCAAAACTACACTATTCTAATATTGTGGAAATTCAATTCAAAACTTATCTATTTCCATTAAAACAAAAATCTCAAATCAAGCTAACAGTTTTTAGAACTCATGTATTCCAATGATATAAAAAAAGCATAACATTTGGTTTTTTTTTTGAAAATACTGATGAGTTATAACGGGTGGGCTTGGTTACTTCCTTATCTGAAATTCTCACAACTGAGTGACTATTAATAGCTTGTTCGAAAGCACGTTATATAAGGTTTTCGTAATGACTAGTTCAGTGTCAACAATGCAGTAGACAAACAAGAGCGCGCGTCTTTCAGCCGTTCGAGTCCCAATTTAGCGTGCTTTCAGAAACCATTTCAATATCGCACCTGCATATTGTCGCATCATTATCGTTGGTTTTTTTTCGAATAAATTCGATCTCAGCTTTGTCATCTGATGAGTCCGATTCCTCATCGTCTGATGTAATAACGCTCAAAACTGTTTGCATCCGCTGCAACATAATCGTCAAATGTAATAGGATAATCATCACTTGGTAAAACTCTGTTAAAGTTGATGTTGTTCTAGATTATTAATGATCTTATTGTTGACATTGGAACTGAGTCTTCAACTGACCAATTATAAAAAAATATAAAAACCCAGCTTTGTTAAAACAATTACGAATTGTACTTGTTTTAACATCGACACGCACCAAGCCTTATAAACATCTGTAATAGAATCCACAAGATTTGATTTGTATTCTCGTCCCTGATCCATAGCTTCAAGAACTCTCTGTAAGAATCGGTGACTATAGTAAACTTTTGAATCAAGCCTTGATCCATTGGTTGGAGTATTGATGTTGTATTTGGTGGGAAAAATTTCAACTTTATTGCCTTTAAATAAATCTGAACCATGGGTGGGTGTGCCAGTGTTTTTTGAGGAATATATTTAAAAGAACGACCCTTTTCGTCCACGTTCAAAACATTATCAGGGCTGTATCCGTCCAGTAAATTTGGAAGCGTATTTTCAATCCAATTTTGACACACTTCGGGGTGAGCCCCTTCCCCACATACAGTTTTTTGTTTGATTCCGTACCTATACAGATTTGTTTGTTTTATATCAAAAACAAAACGTTGTGGAGTAATTTTCTAGCTTACCGTGTTTAAAATTATGCTGTCCCAAACATTCAGAAGAAAATTTAGCTTTTTGTTTGATAATAGAACCGGAGAGTGGTAAATTCCTTTTCCTGGTTATCTCAACCCATTTTAACATTGCTTTATCCATATTATCGTATTTAGTTTTTCTTAGTTTTTTTTTTGGCTTCTGTTTGAACTTTCTTTAACAAACTTTAAAATTTTGCATTCATTCTTTAAGATTGATCTTTTCTCGCCTTTTAACTTTTTCAATCATCGATAACTTTTCTGATAGCGAAATAGCTTTGCGCTTCGACATTTTGACAACAATTCTCGAACTTAAAATGCCAACTGATTCTCAATTTTGTAATCTAAAACTATCGGATTCTTTATTTTAGAAAACGTAACAATGCTACACTTTTTTAAATTCAAATTTAAACCATTTATGAAACACCACATTTATGAAAGAGAAATTACAAAACTAGAAATCTTTAGATCATCAGCTCATAAAAGACATCTAGATTTTTTAATACAATTCGGTAAATCATTTATAAATAAAATAAAAAGAAATGGACCAATATGACTACCTTGTGGTACACCGGAACAAATTTTTATTTCATTGGAAGGATTTATATGTATATGTTTTTAATTTTCTTAATAATGTTTTAAAAATAAATTTACAGAATTGTATTTGTATATGTTCTGCATTTTTTGATTTTTGATTTTTTGTTCTAAAGATTTATTGTTTTTATTATTTTTGTATTACAAATTAAGTAATTATTTTTAAATATTTATGAAATTTTAATAGTCAGGCTTAAAAATTTTACATTAAATTACTTATTTTATTTTGTTTTAATTATTTAGTTGTTTTAAATTTATTAAATTATTAAAGCTACTAAATAAAAAAAAATAATAAATTGGGTGGCGCGACAGTCCGTTGAGAACCAAGGCCTAGTGACTTACAACTCTTAACCATTCCTGTGTGCGAGTAATGTTGTCAGGAATGGAGGGGACCTACAGTTTATATGCCGACTCCGAACGGCTAATTTTGAGAAAGCACTTTTTCATGACAATAGTTACTCTTGGAGAATTTGTCAATTCCTCGCAAGAGGCAGTACCCGTGAAAAGACTTTAGATGGCATAGGCAGGGATCGAACCCAAGACCTCTAGCATGACAGTCCAACGCACTAACCATCATGCCACGGGTACCACTACTAGTAAAGCTACTACTTCGAAAATGAAATGATCTTAAAACTACCTGAGTAGCTACTCAGGAATAAGAACTCAAAAACAGTAACTTTTGCATTCTTGAAGTTTTCTTTTTTTTATTACTTTTTCTATAACTTTTTGTATTTCTGTATTTTTTTTTGTATTTAAGAGGTAACCAACTTGTCCTAGATTTTAATTGAACTTTTTATGAATAGAGTTAAAATTGTCTTCAATTAAATTTTCTTATTTATAATTTTTGATTTTATTAAAACATGGTCACCTTGTTTTTCAGATACGAAACAATGTTTTATTGTATATTTAGCATCTGCACGATCATTTTGGGACTTTCATATTATTTTATATTATTTTGTTGTCTTTTTGTTACGAGAATTGATAATTTATTTCCTTTTTTTTGTTTCGATTGATAAGTAATATTGTTTTTGCATTTATTCATTTTTTTTTTTTCAACTTTTTCGATTTATTTTTTCTGTTTTGTTAAAAATGTGGGTTTCAAGTTATGAAATGTATTACTGGCAAATTTAACGCAGCTGTTTAAACAACGGTTAAAGAGGGAGATACTCGTGTACTTTTTTCTAGTTAATACAATTGACTTCAATTCATTTTAAGTAGGCTTAAATAAGTAAAACAGTTTAATGCAGATAAATAAAATATATGTAATTACTTTATTATGTTAAGAAGTTTTCAACGAAAAAAAAGCTTGCAGTTATATTTGTTTCTGGAAAATGACACAGAAATATTCATAATTTGTTTGTTTCGGGTATAATTGTTTTAAAATTTAATTTTTAATTTCGAATCATCGACCACTGTATTGAGTTTTGAGTCAATACATCAAATGTTCTTTTTCTATCATGTTTAAAAAAAAAATCAACAAATTGAAATGCGTTATTAAATTTGAATAAATTACAATAAATAAAACAAAAACAATTATACGTCAGAAACCCCAGTTTTGAATTTTGAACAATGATTTTTGTTTCCATTAAAATCAACATTTTATTAATTTTAATTAATGAGTCATTTTATTCATCAACAAAGTGCTCGGTTATAATTTTATTCATTTCCTATTAGTTTTGTTATTTTTTAAACATTTAATTATTCATATTCATATAAATAGGAAACTCCCGCTGAGAAATAATTTTTGGATCCATTGCATTCATTTTTAAGTCTCTTATTAGTTTGTTTTAGAAAAAAGGTGTTCATTGTCAAAGCATGCCACTTCCATGAATCACATCAACATAATATATTTCTTACAGTGTTGTGCACATGATAAACTTATGTCACATATCACTGTCGTCACTTGATATCAAATTAAATTAGACAATCAAAAAATCTTTTCAGAATACAAATTTATATTTTAAAGGAAGAAAAGAAAATCAGATGTTACTTCTAAGTATTTTGTTGCGAAACATTCCGAAATGGGCATTACGATACTTTTTTAATTTTATGTTCATTTTCTTAAAACCAACGTATTATTTTATACGTACAAATCATCGCACCCAGCACCCTGTTGACAACAGTCATGTGTTGTGAATTAATTTGACATTTATAAGATTAAATATTTATAACAATCATCTGTTTTTTTGTTTGCAATGATAAAATAAAATATTAATTTGAATTTAACTGAAAAGAATAACTAAAATATTCAACTATTATAGGAATACATAAGTACTTCTAAAAATTGACACATTCTATAATAGAAAATTAACATGACAGTTGCATGTTTTAAGGTGTAAAAGCGAAATACCTTTAAGAATATAAATATACACTCTACGATCGTTTAATAGATCCAACGAACATAAATTTGTTCAATATAATTTCAACGAAGTTATGAAGCTTGAGGGAGTTCTAAAATAAAATAAATGCTAAACCTAACAAAAATGACAGTTAACAGCTTACAATATGTCATATTTAGCGATACGAACTTGAATATATTGTTGAACAATAATTTATAAATATTGAAAACGAGATTATACTATTTTGTTTCATTACAACGCACTAGAGTTTTGAAATATTGTTCAACATTGAACGGTCTACAACGCTCACATTTCTACTGATATGCAATACCACCTCCCTTATCGAAAAAGCGTACAATTGGTGTTTAAGACATCTTCCATTAGATTAGAAATTTCTGACACCTACTAAATAAACGCTGGTCTACCCCAGGGCTCTGTCATGCCATCGACACTTCCCCATTTTTATTAGATTCACAACCCTCTTCTTCGGATGCGATTATTCTACGGAGATTATTTATTTAGCCGAACTCCGGGAATGTAGATTGCTCTATCACACTTTGGTCTTTCTTGTCACTGCAATATTCAAGAATTAAGATACAATGCGTACCAAAATATCCTTTCAAACCCCTTCTTTATATTCTAATTCGTTCAAGTGGCCACTGGATCGTATAAACTCCGGCCTAGAGATATAATTTTGGACCATTTTACTAATAGGGGCCATTTGTTTGCCTAAACGTGTCGAATATTCTCTTCTAAAGCGTCAATATTTTTGGGCTGATTTCCGTAGAAAAGTGACTTCAAATAACCTCACCAAATTAAAGCTGTGTTGAATTGCACGATCTTAGAGGCCACGGGCCACGATGCGACACCTACCAAAAGTTTCCTTTAGTAATATTTCATGATTTGCAAATGTTTTTTAAGAGTAAGTCTATTATAAACCAAATCAAGTAAAAGCTGTCAAAAAGACCAACTCACAAAAAAAAAAGTATTGCCCGATTCAAAACGTGAGAATATACCATAGTTAATCAATCGATGTGGAGTGTATTACTGAGAAAGTTTGCCACGTGCTAAAATAACTTTGCGGTTAGATGTGACTGCGACACTGTGGTTTTACTTATATTAAAAGTATTTTATAAATTCAACTTTAATTTTTTATTTTAATAAATACTTTTCGTTTTAATGCTCTTTGGCTGCTGTTAAGATTATTTTGTTGATAGTTTTGTTATTATGTTAGTGATAAGTTATTATTTAATAATCATAATGAAATTGCAGCTTATACAAAATTTACTGAATTTTGTTTAGTAATGAGAGTGTTTTAGTCGTCAAAACGTTTGAAAGCTAAATTATTGGGTAATAGTTTCAGTTGTGGTTTAAACAGGTGTTTTACATAAATACTTATCATTTCATTGATATCAATCAAAATGTAATATAGTGATTAAGATAATGAGACATTTCAATGTGATCGACGAATTGACATTCAAATGTAGAATGTTGTATGTTTAACAATATTTACTCAGCTGAAATCAATGAAAAAGTAACATAGGTCTAAACTTGATCTGGGGAAATACATTTTAATGTCAACATTAAAGTAAAAACTAATTATTATACATGGATTTAATATATTTTTTTAATCATATCGATTACAGAATTCTATGAACTTTCACAGACCATTCGAATTCGTTGTAAACTTAATTAGTGAATTCGCCGAATGAACTACATTGTAGATTCCTAAGACTACTTTATCATTTTTAAACTATGCTATCGCCGTTGTCATTTTCTGACATCTAAATGTCACATAATTTAGTAAAAAAGGAAAAACAAAAAACTGAGAAAGTGAATTATAATTTTATTTATTTATTTCATGATATTAAAATTTAATAAAAGATGAAGTCCATTGCATTTTTTTATTTAAGAGACTTAGATGACCATTTAAAAAAATTCTAAAGCCAATTAAATATTCATTTTGATAGACTTAACTTACATTTTTGAACTTCCCACTGTAAACTTTGTTTTTATTTCAATTTACTTTAAATCAAATTCAGATTTGTTTTGAAATCAGTGCGAACTACATTATCGACATTTTTAAATTCAACATATCATCTAATAGGTTTCCAACAACGATCACCACTCATAATACCAAATAACTTGCGTTAAAAAGGAGTCTTCGGGTTTTGGACATAAATCTTTAAAATGTATGATATTTTCATTCTAATCAAGGTTTTAGGCGAAGAAACATTATTTGAATCAGATTTTTACTTTTTATAATTGAATTCTAGTATTTTAGTTCTGACTTTGAAAATCATGTTAATTTCTGAAACTGAAAACTCATCTTTCAAATAATTATTTTCACCTAGACAGTCAAGTCACAAAAAACATCTGGCCAACACTGGATTTAAAAATTTCAAGATGCTTGGTCTCTAAGCAGATCGCATATAAGCTCGATAACAGGTGTCATAACCGGACACCGTCTAATAGGAGAGCACGCCACGAGACTAGGAGTGTTGTCAAATGACTTTTGCAGAAGCTGTATCGAAGAGGAAGAAACGGTTCTTCATCTTCTCTGCACCTGCCCTGCTCTGGCTCGAAAACCCAAGAATTACCTAGGAGAATTCTTCTTTAACGATCTAAACGATCTAAATCATATCGGTATAATCAGCCTTTTACGTTTCTTAAGGGACTCAAGCTGGTTCCATTGAGCTTAGGAGAAAGCCTCAAGGTTCATGTGGTATCACAATGGGTTATTAAACTGGTCTAAGAGTGTTCGTTTCTATCTTGGACCACCACTATAACCTAACCTAACCTAGACAGTAAGACTTAATTTTCGAAAAACACTGATTGACAATTCTGATATAACCTCGCAATGTGATCGGAAACTCATTCAAAACAGCTAGTTCATACCAATTTTTGACAGGGCTGTAACCACTACCAAAACTTATCCTAAAAATTTGTTTCTGAAAGTTTAGGTTCAATGGACTCATTACCATCATAATTTAATCTGGATTTACCTTAAATTTTGTTTAGACAAATGTAAGGTGAGCCAGACTCCGTATAGATAGCATAATCAGAGGTGTCTTTAGGTATCCTTAAAATTCGTTTGAAAAAATATCATTGAACATTTTCTAGTCCTTCAAAATGTTCATAACCTCTTATTTCATTATCATAGCGGAGGCACCTTTTTACTGTAGCGTTGGACACTTTCAAAACATTTTTTTCACCTAAAAATTAGACCACAACTGAAAATCAAAATTTTAGACTTCGAGATTTTATTTTGAGAGCCCAACAATAACAGTACTTTTGTAACTTATCAACTTGAAGCTGTAAAGTATCTGACATGATAACGAGTTGGCCTGCATAAAAGAGGACCTTAATATGAACATCATCATGTCGTAGTACCTCCTTGTATGTGATTTTCAACATCATTAATAAATACAAAAAAATAACAAAGGACTTAAATCACAACCTTGAGGAACGCCTGTTTGACATTTGAAGTCTTTCGATTTGTTTGATCCATCTTGGACAGATCCAATATTGTTCTGAAGCATCTTCTCATAGAATTTTATGAATTTCGTTGATAAACCTATTACTGAAAGTTTGACTGACTGACTGTGTCGAATGTTTAACTTATTAACTTCACTTGGACACAGTACATAACACATTGATCTGATTAATAGTTGAAAGGTTTGAACGGAAGCCAGCTTGGTATTTACTGATCATATTGTTTTGTTCAACCCAATTCGTTAGTACTTGCATATTACTTTATGTTAGACTAACTATAGTTTTCTGGCTATTCCCGGTCACCTTTCTGACAGCTGACATTTTGGAGAAACTAAAGTTTACAGGAAGTGTTCCTATTGAAGAAAGTTATGATGTAGGCGAAATTATAAGGATTGCGAAAGGGTTGCGATTTCGGTAATAAAGGGTGATTTTTTTGAGGTTAGGATTTTCATGCATTAGTATTTGACAGATCACGCGGGATTTCAGACATGGTGTCAAAGAGAAAGATGTTCAGTATGCTTTGACATTTCATCATGAATAGACCTACTAACGAGAAACGCTTGCAAATCATTGAATTTTATTACCAAAATCAGTGTTCGGTTCGAAATGTGTTTCGCGCTTTACGTCCGATTTATGGTCTACATAATCAAGTTTCGCACTCAGTTTACTTTATTGGACATTAAACCAACCACACGAATGCGTACAGTGCGTACAGAAGAGAATATTGCGTCTGTTTCTAAAAGTGTTGCTGAAGACCGTGAAATGTCGATTCGTCGCCGTTCGCAGCAATTGGGTTTGTGTTATTCGACCACAAGGAAGATTTTACGCAAAGATCTTGGTGTAAAACCGTATAAAATACAGCTCGTGCAAGAACTGAAGCCGAACGATCTGCCACAACGTCGAATTTTCAGTGAATGGGCCCTAGAAAAGTTGGCAGAAAATCCGCTTTTTTATCGACAAATTTTGTTCAGCGATGAGGCTCATTTCTGGTTGAATGGCTACGCAAATAAGCAAAATTGCCGCATTTGGAGTGAAGAGCAACCAGAAGCCGTTCAAGAACTGCCCATGCATCCCGAAAAATGCACTGTTTGGTGTGGTTTGTACGCTGGTGGAATCATTGGACCGTATTTTTTCAAAGATGCTGTTGGACGCAACGTTACGGTGAATGGCGATCGCTATCGTTCAATGCTAACAAACTTTTTGTTGCCAAAAATGGAAGAACTGAACTTGGTTGACACGTGGTTTCAACAAGATGGCGCTACATGCCACACAGCTCGCGATTCCATGGCCATTTTGAGGGAAAACTTCGGAGAACAATTCATCTCAAGGAATGGACCGGTAAGTTGGCCACCAAGATCATGCGATTTGACGCCTTTAGACTATTTTTTGTGGGGCTACGTCAAGTCTAAAGTCTACACAAATAAGCCAGCAACTATTCCAAGCTTTGGAAGACAACATTTCCGAAGAAATTCGGGCTATTCCGGCCGAAATGCTCGAAAAAGTTACCCAAAATTGGACTTTCCGAATGGACCACCTAAGACGCAGCCGCGGTCAACATTTAAATGAAATTATCTTCAAAAAGTAAATGTCATGGACCAATCTAACGTTTCAAATAAAGAATCGAACTTGTCGAACTCTCTTCCGTCGAAACTATTAATAATAAAAGTTTAAGCAATTATTGAAACTGTCACTTTAGCTCATTCTCAGAATTCTGTAATATGGGTGTCTTTATGAATTGTCATGCTACTAAAAAAGTTCAATGTCTTGTAAATTCTACAAACAAAAAAGCATCTGACTTTGAAATTTTGTACACAATTGTTAATAACCAATTAAACCATTTGACTAGAAAGTTGTAAGATCAAAACAAATTCAATGTGAATGTTACAAAAATTTCTTTCGCTTATGATTCCAATGAAACAATACTAATTTAAATTGAATCTCACAACAGATATTTGTTAAACCTTGAAAATATATCAATATCAATACAATCATGGAAGAAAAAAAAACAATCTTAGAAAATGCGTTTGATCTTTTACGCGAGGACAAAATGATTTAAAAGAATATATATCATCTATCAACATACAACATAAAAACTTCTTTGTAGTATTGTTATTTATTCTTTCTAATTGAAATCAATCATGTGGTAAATTTGCTGTCTCAAATGAAAGAACATTTGAAATAAAGAAAACCAAATAAAAAACTTATTAAATTATGTATTTCTTTAATTTAAAACAATAAAATAATGAGAAAAGACAGAAGCAAAAACACAAAATTCTTTCAAGTGAAACACTTTCAAAAAATGCAAGCACGCACATAACCGCTTTGGACTGTGAATTTCAAAATCACATAAAATTGAGAAGAAAAAGAAAAAAACTTGCTAATCACATCTCACTTTCAAAGTCAGTGTAATGAAACCCTTGGATATAAAATCGTCGAAGGGGAAAAATTGTTGAGAAATTTATGTGACACTCTGCGATGGAAGTTGCAATTTTTTTTGTGATTCTTCAAGTCCGATGTGAGAAGCCGAGACGTCACGAGATTTTAAGGCCGAAAAACCAAATATGTACTTGTACATTCACATCTGGAGAGAAGATGTCGCCATGGTTTTCAAAAATTAAAAAAAATGTTAGCTGTAGGTTGATAACAGCTCCGTGATGATGATGATGATGAATATGAAGTGTCCCATCTTTTTAGTATTTCATGCTTCTGGATTTAATTTAATTTTATACCTCAGCTCATCAAAGCATGAACGGCAATAGTCGTGTTCGTTTGAGATACAATTTTTTTGTTCGCCTGTATTGTTAAAGATGGTTCCAGTTCTGATGATGTTGGGGTTTGGTTTATGACTTTATTATTTGAATTTCAACATTTTGATGGTCTCAAGACAAAGTTCTCAAAAGTTTTTTAAACAATTTCTTACTTTTTTGTATTTGTATCTTAATGAAAGATGAATCCAACAACGCAACGTAGCAATTATAAAGAGTTAATTTAATTGTTGGACAAATATAATGCAATGTGGTTTCGGTCTGGGTAAGACACAATCCATTATGGTTGGGTGATTATTTTTTTGTTTTTTATTGTTTTTGAAAGAATTCCAATGTCATTTAACTTTAAGAGCATCCATCTTTGTGTCAAAATGACAGCAAGACAAAAGAAAAAAACACGCAAATAAAAATATAAAACGCATTACTGCCAAATTGCAGATGTTGATTGGAAAATTAACAAACAATTATTTTTAGTTTTTTTTAATCGCGTTTGTTTTTTACTCAAAAAGATATTTTATGTTTCGAAAAATATGTTTTTTCTTTTGAAGATTTTTTGTTTTGAAGAATATTTTTTTTTTCCAAAAAATTATCATTTTCTCAATTAAAATATAAAAAGTCTGTTTAAACATATTTCTAACAAAGGTCAATTGTTCTCCAAAAATTGTATTATAATTAAATTGATGATTTTTCTTCAAAAAATTTTATGATTTTTCTTCAAAATATTTTATGATTTTTTTTCAAAATATTTTATGATTTTTTTTCAAAATATTTTATGATTTTTTTTCAAAAAATTTGATTTTTCTTCAAAAAATTTGATGATTTTTCTTCAAAAAATTTGATGATTTTTCTTCAAAAAATTTTATGATTTTTCTTCAAAAAATTTTATGATTTTTCTTCTAAAAATTTTATGATTTTTCTTCTAAAAATATGATTTTTCTTCAAAAAATATGATTTTTCTTCAAAAAATATGATTTTTCTTCAAAAAATATGATTTTTCTTAAAAAAATATGATTTTTCTTCAAAAAATTTGATGATTTTTCTTCAAAAAATTGTATGATTTTTCTTCAAAAAATTGTATGATTTTTCTGCAAAAAATTTTATGATTTTTCTTCAAAAAATTTGATTTTTCTTCAAAAAATTTGATTTTTCTTCAAAAAATTGTATTTTTCTTCAAAAAATTTGATTTTTCTTCAAAAAATTTGATTTTTCTTCAAAAAATTTGATTTTTCTTCAAAAAATTTGATTTTTCTTCAAAAAATTTGATTTTTCTTCAAAAAATTTGATTTTTCTTCAAAAAATTTGATTTTTCTTCAAAAAATTTGATTTTTCTTCAAAAAATTTGATTTTTCTTCAAAAAATTTGATTTTTCTTCAAAAAATTGTATTTTTCTTCAAAAAATTGTATTTTTCTTCAAAAAATTGTATTTTTCTTCAAAAAATTGTATTTTTCTTCAAAAAATTGTATTTTTCTTCAAAAAATTGTATTTTTCTTCAAAAAATTTGATTTTTCTTCAAAAAATTTGATTTTTCTTCAAAAAATTTGATTTTTCTTCAAAAAATTTGATTTTTCTTCAAAAAATTTGATTTTTCTTCAAAAAATTTGATTTTTCTTCAAAAAATTTGATTTTTCTTCAAAAAATTTGATTTTTCTTCAAAAAATTTGATTTTTCTTCAAAAAATTTGATTTTTCTTCAAAAAATTTGATTTTTCTTCAAAAAATTTGATTTTTCTTCAAAAAATTTGATTTTTCTTCAAAAAATTTGATTTTTCTTCAAAAAATTTGATTTTTCTTCAAAAAATTTGATTTTTTTTCAAAAAATTTGATTTTTTTTCAAAAAATTTGATTTTTTTTTCAAAAAATTTGATTTTTTTTCAAAAAATTTGATTTTTTTTCAAAAAATTTGATTTTTTTTTCAAAAAATTTGATTTTTTTTCAAAAAATTTGATTTTTTGAAGAAAAAGTGCAGTCAAAATAATAGCAGTGTAACCTCCCTATTAATATATTCAATATATGAACAATTAATTACATTCTTTAACTACTTTTTTGGTACTAGAACATTTTGTCTTCCATTTCCGGAAAAAAAAATTCCATGACATAACGGTTTTTCCCAAATGATACTCGAATGCTCTTAAAGTGTATTTCTTAGCGGTCAAAATAATAGCAGTTTTAACAAGCTTATGGTATTTGTATATTTTTTTTTGATCCTGTGCACATTTAAATTATAATTATCTCAAGTTTCAAGGTAAGCTTTCAATGCCTCATTGTATTATCATATTTATACTCAGATACACTTACAGTATGGGCCGTAGTAAACACTGCACTCCGGAGAAACGCCGAGTCATTCGCCAACTTCTTTCTGAAGGAGAATTGTAAGATGCTCGAAAGCCTTACCCCACTTGCCTGCTACTGAGATAAAAAAAAGAATTAAATTTGAATGCAAGTGTAGAAACATTTAAAAGAATTTTAAGAAGAAATAATCTCAACGCCAGAAGCTCCAGAAAAGTTCCACTTTTGACAAAAAAAAAAAACACATTGCCAAAAGAATTCAGGCCCCTTCAGGATTGGCAAAATCGTTTTGTATGGCAGCCCTGGTTCTCGTGAATATGTGCGACGCCCACCAAATGCTGAATACGTGCCTAGGTATATGCGTAAGACCGTTAAACATGGTGGCTCTAGCATTATGGTATGGGGTTCCTTCTCATACCACGGTGTAGGTCCCATATACCGAATAAATGGTGTGATGGATCAGCATGTTTACGTTGACATTCTTCAGGGAACCATGCTGCCTTACGCAGAGGATTAAATGCCAATCAGATGGGTCTTTCAACAAGACAATGACCCGAAGCACACCAGCAAAAAAGCTAAGGAGTGGTTTCGGGTCAATAATATTTCTGTTTAAGATTGGCCTCCCCAATCACCTGACCTCAACAAAATAGAGAACCTTTGGGCAGATGAAAAATTTGATTTTTCTTCAAAAAATTTGATTTTTCTTCAAAAAATTTGATTTTTCTTCAAAAAATTTGATTTTTCTTCAAAAAATTTGATTTTTCTTCAAAAAATTTGATTTTTCTTCAATTTTTTTTATTTTTTTTCAAAAAATTGTATTTTTCTTCAAAAAATTTCATGATTTGATGATTTTTCTTCAGAAAATTGTATTTTTCTTCAAAAAATTGTATTTTTCTTCAAAAAATTTGATTTTTCTTCAAAAAATTTGATTTTTCTTCAAAAAATTTGATTTTTCTTCAAAAAATTTGATTTTTCTTCAAAAAATTTGATTTTTCTTCAAAAAATTTGATTTTTCTTCAAAAAATTGTATTTTTCTTCAAAAAATTGTATTTTTCTTCAAAAAATTGTATTTTTCTTCAAAAAATTGTATTTTTCTTCAAAAAATTGTATTTTTCTTCAAAAAATTGTATTTTTCTTCAAAAAATTGTATTTTTCTTCAAAAAATTGTATTTTTCTTCAAAAAATTTGATTTTTCTTCAAAAAATTTGATTTTTCTTCAAAAAATTTGATTTTTCTTCAAAAAATTGTATTTTTCTTCAAAAAATTTGATTTTTCTTCAAAAAATTTGATTTTTCTTCAAAAAATTTGATTTTTCTTCAAAAAATTTGATTTTTCTTCAAAAAATTTGATTTTTCTTCAAAAAATTTGATTTTTCTCAAAAAATTGTGTTTTTCTTCAAAGAATATTGAATTTTTCGCTACTATTTTGTTGCAAATGTAGAAAATAACACTTTATTAGACCAAAAAATGTCTTCTTAACTTTGGCTCCATGAAGCTCCATGTGGTTTAGAACGCTGAAACGAATATTAAAAAAACAACATAAAAACAAAAAACTTAAATATCTCACTCAAAATTCGCTCTTTCACAAATATTTTGTCGAAATTTCCAAATGTTTGCACATGTAAACAAAGGTATGCGGATGCGGATTTACTTTCTAATCATTTTCTTTGTTATTGATAAGCTGTCGACTTGAGCAATAAGATTTGGTGATAAATAAATAAACACTCTAAACGACCTTGTGATTGATAAATGTTTATTTTTCCGTCGGACAGACCGACGCACGTCTGAGCAGTTAAGGAGGTAATCTTATCCCACTTAAATAAAAATTTCCAAAGAAACCAACACAATCTAATCCCTCCACGACGATAGCAATTAGTTAAGATAAGAAATTTTAATAAAGCAAATCTACCTTTTATTTATTTTTAATTCCATTGAAGTACAATTTCTCAAGTACCTTGTGACTTTCAAGTGAATGCAAACATATTTTTTGATGAATGAATTTTCAATACAGACAAAAAAAAAAAAACAACTGACTGCTAGAGAATTTCCGTTTTTTAATATTCCTTTAACTTAAATGAAATCTTTTTCCGTCATATTAAACCTTAACTGAAATTGATATTGATGATGCTTTATATGTTCCATTTGCCAAGCTCAATAAAAAAATAAAAAAACTCAACTATATTTGAAATTTTATTCGAAGCACGTTCGATCTACTTTGGATCCATTCCTGGCAACACAAAAAATAGAAATCTTCCAACCATTCAACCGCATTAGGATCTCAAAATCATCAATAAAGTAATTTGAAATGAAGAAATCTTATACTTTTAATATAAAATATATCTATAGTCGATATTCGTATACTTAGGTAGCAAATAAAATATGTAGTTGAAATCTGAGGATATCTGAGGAAAGTATAGAAAAAAATAATTCCAAAACACTTGGTATTGGTCATTTGTAAGACTTAGCTCTCATTTTATGAAGAAAAAGATAGATTTATCTTATAAAATGTTGTTTTTGGAGAAAGAATTCATTTCTTATTTTATTTTCATTACGTGACTATGTTAAGCAGACTGTAGGGCCGGATTCTTACGAATACATGATTTCCTCGTGAATAAAGGAATTTTACCGAATTGAATTGAACACTGACCATGAGTTTTGTGAATATCGAAACTTTTCAAAGAGGGCACATGTGGTAATATTCTGAATAGGTAGGTGAGAAAGGGTAATTTCGAATGAGAAAAAATATTGTACCGAAATTGAAGTCTTGCGTGGATTTCCCTTAAACAGGCTCAAGGGTTCGAGATAAATAAATGAAAATCTAATTTCCAAGATTCTACGAGTATCATAATATTAACATGTGTCAATATTATTACCAATAACATTGACAGTCAGCTTATGAAAGTGAAAATGTTTGTTTCGTGAAATGAGTCTCCATAAAATCTATGAGGATCAGAGTTGGGAAATAATGATTACTTCTCGTAATTAATTTCCACTTTCATTTCAATTATTATCAGTAATTATCTCCTCACTTTTTTTTCCATTACAATTAGAAGTAATTGTAATTGAAACATTATGCTTTTCAATTACTTGTAATTGCAATTGAAAAAGTTCACTTACTAATTACATGTAATTAAAAAATTGTAGTGGGCTTATTCAAGTTCTTGAAGGAAATAACTTCTAAATTAAAGTCAAGGTTATTGAATTCCTTATGTAAATAAAAGAATTGAGCATTTCAGAAAATTCTGTTGGTATATTGCATAAAATGTAATTGAAGAAAATAATATTTAATAACATTTTTATGTAATGACTACTGGAAAAAGTAATGAATACTGCTCTTTTGTTCATTACATTCGCAGGGTCCGATACTCGAAGTGTAACCAATTTCAGATGGTTGTCACAGTGGCATCAGCTTTTGAAAATTTGCTAAGTAACTGTTCTAAGTTTTACCTACAGAATCATTTTGATTGGTCTTACACCGGAACTGCAACAATCAAGACTTGAGAAAGCGAATGAGTTAGTTTATTTGACCAAAAGCAGCCAATTTTCGAAAATCGTGTTTTCTGACGAGAGCCATTTGCAAATTAAGCAATTTGTGAATAAAAAAAAAAGTTAGACATTGCTTAAAATAATGAGTACTAGTCACCACCAGGAAGCAGAACCCGCCACAAATAATCCTTTGGACTGTTGTGAATATTAACTTCAAAGTAAATGCTGCATATCATACGGAAAATATTCTTGAGGCTGCTTTGAAGTTCTGTACATACAAAAATTTAGGACTCAGAACTTGAACTTTTAAGCAAGACAGCCCCGTCCTCAAAGTGCCGTTGAAAACAACTTTACGAACTTCATTTCGAACTCACTGGCTCTTAAATTCAACTGACGCAAATCCAATGGATTATTTCCTCTGAAGCACTATGGAAAGCAAGGTCCGAACTAAAAAATACACTAGCCTTAAGACGCTGAAAAGCCATCGTTTTTTTACCGTCTTAAGGCAATATTTAGATAAAAGATTTGCTTTTAGACAGAGTATCAACTTCTCGTGAATTTGTTTCTTTGTCTGTATCCATCCAAAGAATTCGTCCTATCCTCTCACTGAAATCGTTGTTACGGGTGATTTCAATGTACAAAATTCTTCACGGCTTCAACATTCAGGGTAGACAACACCCGATGGAGTGAGTGCTCAGATCTTCGCTGAGTTGAACCACCTAACTCAGCTAGTCAACGGGCCCACCCGAATATCGGACGTGGAAGGTCGAGCGGAAAACAATCTTGACTTGTTCCTTACCTCTGATCCTGATAAGTACACTGTAAGTGTTCTATCTCCTTTAGGCACATCTGACTATTGTCAGCAAGTTTCTTGTGTTAAAACTGTACAGTTAAAGAAAGAGCTCCTAAGAGAACCGTTTGGCAATCAGGGAAAGCCAACTGGACGGTCTCAATAATTACTTCAGAATCTTTAACTGGGCACTATGCTTCCTCGATAGTGACTTTGACGCCAGCGCTGATATGATCACAAGTTTGATTTTCCTGGGATTGAGAACTTTTATCCCGAATAGGGTTAAAAGCATTGTTTGACGTTAGCTGTAAAGAGGTTATTAGGACCAAAGAAGTAAGTTTCCGTTGCTATAAAGCCAACCCTACTGGGGAAAGCCTTAAAAAGTTCAAACAAGCCTGCAACTCCCATATTCGATGGAGCAAATTTATACACGACGAAAAATTACGGAAACGCAGTAAAAATGTTTGGTCATTTGTAAAAAACATGAGGAATTCTTTCTCGGATATGACACTTGTTGTCAATGACACCTTTTGTTAGCTTTTTGTTTTTTGAAGCAAGCTAATCTCTTTGATAGGCATACCAACGCTGTCAGTGAGTGTTATGACTCCGCCTGTACTTGAGCTAGTTAGTGATGTTATTGGACCAATCTTTTTTCGCACTCGTACTGTGGCAAGAGTTCTTAAAGATCCCAACATTCATAAATCCGGTGGTCCGGATGGTATCCTCGCAATTGTTAGGAAGAGGTGTTCTTCAACGCTGACAAAACCACTGCGTAAGCTTTTTCATCTGTCCTACTCCTCAGGATTCGTTCCGAGAAGATTGAAAACTGCATTTGTCCAGCCCATTCCCAAAAAAAAGGCGAATCTTTCCCGTCCTCTAATTACCGACCGATTGCACTTACGTTCCTTCTTCCCAAGGTCATGGAAACGCTGATTAATTATCAGCATATCTTGAAGATTGAAAGCTTCTTAATGCCCGTCAGTACGGCTTTAGAAGCAATCGGTCCACTGGTGATCTCGTGGTTCATCTCACCGAACAGTGGAGCAAATCATTACATCGCTTCGGAGAAAGTATTATTGCACTTAATATTTCAAAAGCTCTTGAAAAGGTTTGACATCGTGCTCTCTTATCGAAAATGCGTGCTTTCGGTTTTCATGAATCCCTTCTTCATTGGATTAGTAATTACCTTTCGGATCATTCAATACAAGTACAAGTGAATTTAAGTCTGAAAACATCAAAATAAATGATGGTGTGCCCCAGGGCTCTGTTCTATCTCCAACACTCTCTCTCATTTTTATTAATGATCTCCTGTCTGCAACAATCCAATACATTGTTTCGCTGACGATAGTACTCTTACCTTTTCATATTCGTTTTCAGACTGACACCGCTCTTCTTCGGATGTGGAACTGCCACGACAAAACATGATAAGCTCATTAAATTCCGACCTAAACAGCATTGTTCAAAGGGGATTAAAAAACTTTGTGTAATTTAATGCTTTAAAAACCCAATGCTGTCTTGTATTTTTAAAGCGAGATATACCCCTTTGACATTATCCATGGATGGCACTTGCATCAATGAGACTGAACATATCGATATTTGCGGTACGTGTACCACCACCCACCTCTTGTGGAACGATCACAAAAAGGTAATTGGATCTGGATGTTATCTACGTCCAAAGCTTGAGTATAACTGAACTGAATTTTGGAGAACAGAATTTAATAAAGCAGATTTAATTAAAACTAAATTTGACACTGAAAACTTTTAGTACAAAAACAATATACCTATACGTATTATAAAACTTTCTTCAAATTTAATAAGGCAAAGGGTCTCTTATTATTCATTCAAAAACGGTCTGCAATTGACGATTTTTGATTTTTAGAATATAAGTTTTTCTTTTTAAATTCGGATAAAACATTGCCTCGTACAACTCGAAATTGTGTATTCAAAGGCTTTCAGAACTTAAAGAAATTTTTTTTTATCCGGAGGATATTTTTCAAATGTTTCAGCATCCTGTGAACATTTGAAAACTATCCTAACAACAAGGATTTTTGAAGGTACCAAAATTCATAACATTGTTTTTTTTGATAATCTATAACCTATCTTCAAAATTCATTTAATATTTTCGAAAAAGCTTCATAAATTGTTAGAAACCCTGAAAAATTTATACTAAACTGGTTTTTATTAAGAAAAAGCAAAGGTGGTTAAAAGTAATTTTTGTTTTCGGAAAGAAACTGTATAAAAAGCAAGGCTACAACATCGAGCTTTTGAAATATATATCAACTTCATTAATTCTCATAACTTCGTATAGATTCAAATAAAGACTCACAACCATAATTTAAGAGCATTCCCAAAAAGTTAAATACTAAAATTATTTTAAATATATCAAGAAGATGATGATTTGTACTTTGAAACTATCAGACAATTCATTGACAAGGAATATGTATTTTAATGTAGCCTTCAAAAACCGTTTTTAGTGATCCTTAGCATTTTTGAAGGGTATATTTGTTAACGAACAACTCTAGGCCTGGATTTGAATTAAGGACCGTAAACCCTTTTTTTGTCTAACAGTGACCTTTTTCCAAAAATTTTCTTCATGCCTCGACATAAAAACTACAAATAAGGCTATAACACCAGACTGGTCCTTTTGAGGCTTTGAACTTGTTTTTTTTAGAAGGCAAAAGCTCACATTAATATTTTCACAAACATTTATTTTCTCAATTTAGTTGATTGTTAACTGCTTTACTGAAATCTAGGTACTAACAGAGCTTTTAGCCAAAGTGATCCTCATTTCAAAGTGCCTCAAATAACTAAATTGCATTTTAAAATCTTATGATAATATTTTTGTTTTAATTTTTGCAAAAATTCCTAAAAAAGCATTTTGTCAATGAAGATTATGTTTTAGATGTTTTTTAAAATACCTTGACTTCGAAGTACAATGACAATTTCCTGTCATGTGGTCTTTCGTTTTCTTTAACTTTTTTTAGTATTACTTCATTTCTTCATAAAGTGGTTATCTTGTCTTAAATTCTTAAACTGTTATAACTTGTTGTTCTGTTATTCTTTCTTCATGTTCTTTCTTAAATTATTTATATATATGCACACCCTTATAAGCCACTGTCAAACAAAGAAAAGTTGTTATAGAAATAAAATTCAAAGAAAACAAAATAAAAAACTGTTTACCTACCTACCAACACCTAAGAATAAAAGAAATACAATAATTATATTATTTTCTTTTAATTATTCTATTGTTGTTAATTTTTTTTGTTCATTCGTTTTTAACTATATTTGCCTTTGCCTCTCCCTGTTTGCCTACACCTTTTTCTTCTTCGTTTATATTAATAAAATAATACAAAAAAAATAATAATACCACACAAATGCATATTTATGAGGAAACATTAGAAATAGAAAAGTAAATTCTAATTGAGTCACCTTTTATGATGATTACCTGAGTTTTAAAAATATGTAAAAAGAAACGAACCTAGAAATTAATTTTTTAGAAAATTGCGTGAGTGAACTTGAGAAGAATGATACAAAAAATAAAAGAAAATTTCTTTTGAATTAGAAAAACGAATCTTAAGAAATTGTGCTCTTTTTCAGGAAGACATACTAGAGTAGGGTATACAAAAGTTAACAATACTCATGAAGCTATCTAAATACAGGGTTTTACAATAAGAGATTTCATTTTGATTTAAAAACTAAGTTTTTTTTAAGAAACGTTATTCGTAACGCCACAAATTTTCATGACGAATAATCTCGGTAAGGGTCTTAAAGGTATTGAATATATTCTAATCCAATCTTTCAGGTAGGTTCAAAGCCCAAAATCTAAAGGTGTTAAATTATTATATCTCCTGGGAGCGCCCATTTTGATCATCTTTACAAGAAATAATACGGTCAGGAAACTTTTGTTGTAATTTTCCGATAGCATTGTTGCTTGCTTAGATTGAAATCTGCTTTGAGATTAGGAAAACATTTTAAGAGGAAGTCAAAAAATCGATGAATTTTGATCGTTTTGTAGAAATATATTAAACAAATCAGAAACAGAGAACTTTCCTGAAAATATTAATCAGTCATTTTGAATAAAAAACAAAAAGATTAACTAATCTGAAAATCCTAGTGAAATAGATATCATAAATACTATTGAGTACCGTACTTGACTGATTATTTTTTATTTCAACATAACTAGTTAATTTTTGGTCCATTGGAAAAAAAAACCACCAAATTGTGGCAAATTACATTCTCTACAAAATACTATCTATTCATTTTTCCAATTATTGCTATCGTTTAAAAGTTACAGTACAAATAAGTTGAAAGGGTTTGTTGAATTTGTATATTTGTTTTTCTTGTCGCAAGTCTTAGAAAAATTTTGCAACGCAAATTATAATGTTCAAAATTTCCTAATTTTGTTGGCTTGATATTTTTGTTCTGTAAAAAAACGGTTCTCAACTTGATAAACAAAATAATCAAATTATACTCAATAACTCCTAAAAGGTTTTTCAAGGTTTTCGAAAAACTTATTAAAACTAGAATGCTTGTTTATCTTAATAGAATCAATTTTTTTAGTCCGATGCAATTCGGTTTTAGAACTGGACGATCTACGGAAGATGCTCTTCTAGATTTTTTTGTATTCTGCAAAGTGGTTTAGATCGTAAATATCACTTTCGTGACATAACTAAGGCATTTGATATGGTTAACCATAAAATCTTGCTAGACAAGCTTGATATGGCTGGCTATCGTGGGTTTACCTTAAAATGGTTTGATTCCTATCTTAAAAATAGAATGCAGTTAGTGAAAATTCAAAACTGCTTCAGTGACCCTAAAACTAGTCACTTAGGAGTCCCTCAAGGTTCAGTACTCGGTCCAGTTTTATTTCTAATATACATAAATTCTCTTTTTTCGCTTCCAATAATTGGTAGAATCAAAGCCTTTGCAGATGACCTAGGAATTGCTTACTGTTCATCTAGTCCCTTAAATCAAATATGTGAAATAAATCATGATGTTCATCTGCTTAGATGCTGGTTTGCGAAACATGAGCTTATAGTCATGTATTTTATGTATTTTAGTCTTACTCGTAAAATATCGCCTGATATTCCTATACTTTTTCATTCACATAATTGTACTAATTATCAACTTTGCAATAAAAACTGTTTTACAATTAAAATTGTAGAAGACTTCAAATAGGTATTACTTTTGACCAAAATTTAAATTGGACCAAACAATTATCGCTTTTAAAGAACTATCTGTTTTCAGCTAATCGGAATTTTTATCATTTAAGGAAACACTGCTCCTTGGAAATGTTGAAGATGGTCTACTATGGAATTTTCCATTCAAAATTAGAATATGGCATTTGTTGCTGGGGTGGAGCATATGTGAATCATCTTAATCAGCTAACTGTCTTTCAGAAATCTGCGATTCGAAATGTTTGCAAAACGCATCGACTAGCTAACTCAATGCATTTATTTAGATACCAGCAAGTCCTACCTGTTCGTCATTTATTTTATTTTAAAGTCCTCAAAGTGTTTTTTAAAAGGTCAGGTTATCTGCAAAGTCCGATTTCGGACCTTAGAAATCTTCGCAGCAACTCTGCTTACTTGGTCAATATTCCCTTTTTTCGCACCACTAGTTACAGAAACTCTTACCCAATTATTTCATGTATACTGTTTAATACACTACCGGTTAACATTCGCAATATAAGAAATATGAACGTCTTTTTGAAAAAAATAAAAATATGGCTTCTTGATTTGGATCATCATGCTATCGAAATGCTAATTCAATTTGGAATTTAACTAACCTTGTCTCTGAATTTCTTTAATTCTGTTTATTTTTGTATTGAATTCTGTTGATGAATAATAATGTTTAATAATAATGTTTAATTGTAATAACCTTTAATTGTACACCCCACACAAACAATGTATTAATTAGATGTGCCATTTACACTATTTTTTTCTTAAATAAATTATGGCACTAACTATTCTTATTTATATATAAGCTATTAAGGATTACCATGTAGTTTTTTTTGTTAATAAGAATAAAGAAATTGAATAAAATAAAAAATAAAACCGTATTACTGTATTTTCTCGTATACAGATTAGAAAAATCGTAGAACAAATCTAGACGTATTTTTTTATTTTTAGCTGACTTGTGTAATCATATCTTGATAGCAAAATCAATTCACCCTTGCACCAGCCTCAATAAGTAAGCTTCAATCACACTTTAAAAATAGTAGTGACACTTTGAGGTTGATAATGGAGAGGCTGTTTAAAAATTATTTTAGTATTTTCCGAGACCCGAATTCTATAATTCTTCTTATTAACGTAGCTTCTGTTGTAAAAAATGTTCCTCATAACTGACGGTCCAAACCATGTTGATACATTTAAATGGCGCAAAAGGCCTTGCTTATAATCGCCAGGCTTTTATTCTTGTTTTAAATGTACTTTCAAAGTCTTTATGCAATGTCACATTTCGCTAGTGGAATATTAAATTCCTAAGATCAACGAAAAATCGCCAAACCTGGATTTTCGTCAACAACACAAACTGCAGAAGCAATATTCTTACTATGAATTTTAATAACTTAAAGCGTTTTCGTTTCTGTTATAGTAACAACGTAGTTTTTACTTACCAAATGTAAAGAGTTGCCTAAATATCTTGCTGGTCAAAGTTAAATCTCTTATAGAAAAACCCTTTTATATTATATATAATAATAAATTTATTTAAAATTTTGTTTAAAAACTTTTTAAAAGAAGAAAATAGTGACTGAAAAAGGTTAAAATGGCTCTTATTAACTTACCAAGTTTTTAAATTCAAAATTCTTAATACTATTAATACGCTATTTCAAAAATGTTTGATTTAAAAAATTATAAAACAAACAAGAGATTGTATCTAAAAATCCTGTATTTAAAAGGGTGTTATTTTAGAGGTATAGAAATTTGAATTAGAATAAAACAAAGATGACATTTTTAAATTGTAATGAAATTTACTTAATTCAAAAGATAATATTCTATCATTTCTGGCATAAGGCTTTCACGACAGGTTCAGACTTTATCTTACCTGAAGGTCCAATTCGGCGTAAAGCATAGCCATTGTTGTGCTCCAAGTTGTCCTCAGTTTCAGGCTTGTTATTGACGTAAACTAGCGACTTTACATATCGCCGCACAAACTTGTCACAACTACCTTGGAGACAAATTCACAAGACCATAACTTGAAACGATGCTGTTATTAAAAGTTTTCTTCAATAAATCAATTGTGGCATGAGTTGTGTAACGTATTACGTTGTCTCGTTGAAACATCAGCTCCTCTTGCACATCATCGTTAATAAATTTAAGAACGAAAAAGTCAAGTATCAGCATCGTTTTTTAACCAACTATATTCCACGAACCCTTAAAGCATACCAGAACATGAGTTTAAATTTTTGTTATTGACGTATCGATTCAACTATTTGCCTTGCTGACTTTTACACTCGTTGCACTCAACCGTTCATCACATTATAAAGGATTCTGAAATGTTTCTCGAAATCACCTGCAATAATGACGATTTCATCTAAATAGACGCAGCAGACGAATGGCTAAAGATCGTTGGTGAGTTGAGAAGCCTGAAATACAATCTTCTTAATAAGCTATTTTAATATCCACCTCATTCAAAAACTTAGCGCCACGAAGCCTTTCTTAAATTGAATTCATATAAGTAAGTGGATAAGCATCTCTATATTTATTTGTATTTAACTTACATAGAACCTATAGGATCCATCCGTCTTTTGTACTAAATGTATTGGACCTGACCATTCACTTCCCGATCTCTCAATACCTCCTGCTTCTTAAATCTCATTTAACTCCCAATCAATATGTTAGTTTTTGCATTACTGCAGAAACCGCCAAATACCGTTGTTTAATCAGTTCCGCCTACCTCCCAATCCTGTACTCAACTATCATGCACCTTAAACCCTAAGTCATTTTCCTAAAAGATTTTTCAATAAGATCCTCCAACAATTTAGTTCCCTTAACACTCAATTCAGAACCTTCTGTAATCGAATAAATCGAAAGCAGCTTATACAAATTTCGAAAAGAACAATGATTTTCAAAACAAATTTGACGATTCATGGTTAAATTATAGACCAATCTGAAGGTGTTTGACAGTGAAACAAAACACAAAACGTGCATCAGCTGTTTAAACCAGTGTTGCCAAAACGATAATAGCTAAATATCACCTTTTATATGTATGTACCCTTAATACGTACCTAAGTGTTTTTCCGAATTTTAAAAAGTAATATCATAGTCGACCAGTTTAATGGAGAGACTATTAAACAATCAGTCTTAGATTTTCTGATGAGCATCATCGCTGACGATCAGGATCATCTTGATTCATTTTAACGACCGAATCAGCGAAGATTGGAATGCCTTATTCTTAAGATCAATACGAACTGCTGCAGCATACGGTTTCGAGTTTTCAAATCACTAACTTAACCAAACATTCCAAACTTTGCACCAAATCTACTAATTCGAACTTCAACCCAACCCAAAAGTTCTATTGTATGACTGAAAAAATGTTTACTATTTTTATAATGAATTTTAAGCATTTCAATGCATTTTTGTTCAAGTTCTGGTATTGAAGTAGTTTTTATTGCTAAATGTTATAAGTAAAAAGCTGCCTAAATAACTGGTTTTTTAAAATGAAGTCTCTTTTTGGAAAACCCTATTTATAGGGTATACAATTTTGGATTTTATTAAATTAAATTTCAAGAAAAAATTATATTAGAAGGAAAAATAATTTGATACTTCTTTTCTTAATCCTTAGATATTTTAAAAATGTGATTTTAAATATATAAAATAAACTGGTCATTTTAATTTTGTCATCATTTGTGAATATTAAAGTTCTGTCCTCTTTAAAAAAAAATGTATCGCAATAGACTCACAACGCACTTTCCAGTCAGAATTTAAAAGATCAAATTAAAGAAAAGGTGTTTTTAAGAGGTATACAATTTTGAAACATTAAAAAAAAGAACTTTGTTTCGATTGACATCAAGTTAACTTTATTCAAAACTGGCTGGCTCGGATGGAGTCATCTTGCCTGGAAATTTAATTTGTATGCCTTTTTTTCAAAATGATTGACCTTTATAACGCTTCGAATGTTTTCCTACAAGTGGTCAATCGCTTTTGGCTAATTATCAGCATATGCTTGTGACTTCACATATTCCCATAGAAAGTAGTTAGAACTATCTTAGAGGCCAATTCAGGATAATCATGACTCCAACTAAAGAACTATTGTTTTTTGACGTATCCATTCAACCATATTTACCTACTGACTTTCAGACTGGCTTCATTCAGCACCTCATTTAGAATTTCGAGATGGTTTTCGAAATTATTTGCAACGATGATAATGTCGTCTTAATAGAAGAAGACAAATTGCTCAAGATCGTCAGAAGAAATTGTGTCAAAAATCTCTTCCAAGTCGCAGGTGACTAAAAACCCCCAAAAGACATTCTTCTTAATTGAAAAACACCTCTCCCAAGCACCGTGAAGGCAGTACACGGCTTTGATTCCTTTTCAATAGGAGTCTGCCTATAAGCTGATATAATTTCCAGAGCTCAGACAAAAACCTATCCTCTCGAAAAAATTGTATAAGAAAGTGGATAAGAATCCCCATCTGTGTTTTTATTCATCTTCCTAGAGGCCTACACAGGACCTATAGGAGCCGTTCTTCTTTTGTACTAAAAGTATTGGAGACGAATACGCACTTGTCGATCCCTCAATACCTCCTACTTCTAACATCGATTTGGTGCAACGATCACTAGATTTTTCCAGTTCTTTCTCGTATCCCTTAAGGCTCCATACAGCTCTATTTATAACCTTCTCGAATACCTTACTGATACTCGGCAGAGGACTTATCGATCGGAGATTCGCCGGATTGGAGTTTTCCTTTTTCTTGAAAAAATGTACCATAGCTGTCTTTCAACGGACCGGATAATAAGCATTATTCAGAGTAGTCCACAGCTTCCTCTGAGGTAATTGGATCGCCACTGCGTTAAGTCGCAACGCAGGTAGAAGAGTGCTGCAGGTCTATATTCTCCTCTTTTTCACTATTCCATATGTAGGTTTCTGCATGACTGGAAAAACAGTATAATAATGTTTAACCATTTCGACCGATCTCCTAATCCTGTGCTCAACTATTGTGTACCTTAAGCCCTAAGTCATTTTCCTAAAAGACTTTTCTATAAGATCCGCCACTAACTTAATTTCCCTAACAATCAATTCAGAACGTTCTGTCAATAAATCGAAAATGGTTAATACAAATTTCTAAAAGATCAAAACGGCGTACTACAGCGCTAATTGGATCTCAGGCTAGGTTGCCTTGAGATCGCCATTTCTACCTAAAAGAACAAAACCAGTTAAAATAATATTGACAAGTTAAAGTCCTATGCCCTAAAAAGAGCCCCTGTTATACCAACATTTTAAAGCCTTTACTTGGAATTTTCAAACTAAATAAGGTTATATGATTTCTTTTGGCCAAATTCTTCTTTAGAAAAGCTCTTGAGTGGTTCTCCAAAGTCCAACCTCTTAATATTAATAATTTTTAAGTACAAAATGAGATTTAAAAAAATAATATAATGATTGATATGATGTCCCCCAGTTCACCTTTTAAAAAGGTTAAGTAAATATAATAGAAAAATCAAAAATGTATAATACATAATTATTTAATTATACTTGTACAACCTTCTCTCAAGTCCCAATAACTGGCTCTTGTGGCATCAATGACCCTCTTCAGCAATGTAAATTAACCACAACACTTACCATTACCACTTCCTGCAAACAATTTTTTTCTTTTTGTTTTGTCTTAACATCATTATTTATGAAAGCATGGAAAACAATCTTCATTTTAGGCCACGCACTTGACTTGTGCAAGACCATACGAAAAATGGCAATCCCCAAAAACCGCAATGCGCAATATTGTGTAAGAAGGAAGATTCTCATCGCACTAATGACAGACAAAAATCAGGTCCCCCCAGTCCAAGTCCAAGTGGAAGTCCCAGTCCCACAGTCGAATATTCGCTTCCAAGAAAAATCCCTTCCAAAAATGAAAGAAAAACGAAAAATAAAAATGTATTTAATGTTCTTCGGAATTTTTGCTAATTAAAAAAAGTACTTCACTTAATGAACGCAAATAAATGACAACGGCGAACGGAGACGAAGACTTCGAGACGTTCCATGTTCGTCACCTAAAAAAACTGAAAAAAATGGCTAAACCAACAACGAAAATAAAATGAAAATGATGATGAATTCACGAAAATGATATTTTTCGAAAGATAAAACCTCGATTCGTTTAGATTCACATGCGACTGTTAATTAAAAGTACAGAATCAAAATAAAATAAAAATACGAAAAGCAAGTTCAAGTTGATGGATGCCGGTTTTTCGGTTGCGCGAGTTTTTATTTTATGAGATTTTGAAGGACTTTTTGGTGTCGTTTTCGTCACAGTCACAGTCAGAGTCACCATTACCGTCGCTCGTCGTCGTTACCCCATCAGAATTATTGTCGAGCATCAGCTGATGTTTTGATGATGCGCAGCGATTAAGCAAATTCCTCCATACCTGATGCGTGTTTTGAGGTAATTTTCAATTTCAATTTATTTTTAGAGTTGAGAAACGCAAACAAACATATTTCTTGGTTCACCGGCGCGGCGCGGAGTTGGTTGTGGTTAAAAAGACAATGATCTTGGAATTGAGGTGGATTCTTATTTTTATTTATATGTTTTTCATTTTTTATTTAATTTTCTTAAGTGCAAATCGTGTATAGTGTAGAAGGAGCTGAGAGTAGGTGGGAAGGATTGTTATGCACAGCAAGAAATTTAAGTGAATTGCAATCATCCGGAGAACTTTAACAAAAAGAATTCTGTTTTTTTCTTACGATGCAAAATAGAGTTATTTTAAGAATATAAATTAAAAAGTTGTTTTTCTTTTAAATGCGAATTCAGCGGAAATGGAGACGATTCAAGAGGAAAAAAAACAAATATCCCGAACATAAATTAATGTCTTAAAACATTGTTTTTATGTGACGAAACTGTCCAACTTTAAACAATTAACATTGATTTTTGTTTGTTTTTAGATTTTAACACTGTTTTATTTTGAAGCTTATGCTTAAATCCGATTTTACACTTTTTACTTTGAAACTTTGCATAATACGTTTCACCAAACTCAAAAAGTTAACACTTTGCAACTTTTTTTTTTTAATTTTGACGAAAAAGAACGTGAATTTTGAATTTAGCGGTTAATGCATTGAATCATCTCAACTTAAAAAAGAACTGCTTTTTTAGAGGTTTTTTAATCTATCGACATCGTAGCCATCATTCAATGGAATTTGACATTTTAAAGCAAACAAAATTGTTTCTTTTGAAAAGCTTTTGTAAAATAGTTTACAAAAAAGAGACTGGAATATAACCCATAGTAATAAGTTCCCATCCTGTCTATCGATTTGTCTTGCTTTAAAGGTTTGTAGGTTTTCGGGTTAAAATTGTCAATTAAATTTGGAAAATTTTAAAACTACCAACAATATTTTGCATATTCTGAAATAGTTTAATTTCAAAATCTATTTTTGTTAAAGGGATTTTAAGGGGAAAACCCATTTTTATTTTTTGTAAAAAGAACTGTCAATTTGATTTTTTTTTTTCAAAATTTTACTAGATGTCAAAAACGTTATTCTTCGTTGCATGAAATTATTTTGGAGATAAAATCATTGTTTTGTACGTACAATTTTCGAGGTGACATTTTTTTTCAGTTTTTTTTTCATTTATAAAAAAAAAACTTGATATCACGTTACAGTATATAATATAAAATTTAGTTCAAGTCGCTAGCGTTATTGGATCCTCAAATATATTGCGTTAACCAACATTTTCAACTTTTTTTTTTAATTGCTATGATAAAAAAACCACCCACTCAATTTTGTTAGAGTGCTTTCTGCTTTATAATCTGTATAACAAAATTCATTTGGAGTCAAAGTCATTTACTGGTTCTTGAGCTATGGACTACGAAAAAAATCTTCGCTAACGTATGGTACGGACGTACGAAGCTACATACACTCACACACATACATCTCTCTAAAATTCTTTTATTTCGACTCTAGGAACCTTGAAACGTCGAGAAATGTCAACATTTTCAATTCGACAAATCGGACCGACTATCCTATGCTATCCTATGGGAAGTTAAAAAGGAACAATTTTGAAGAATATTTAAATACGAAGAAGTTAGTTAATAGCGACAAAGAATAGTGAAACTTATATCTAACTTCCATAACGGAAATGATATTTCGAAAAAAATGTGTTGTCTAAAATAAACTACAATTCAATAGCCAAATGAATATGTGCTTAAGTCCCTTGAAACCACTTTTGCGTTTACTAAATTGGGCTGGGAATGGAACCCAATGTTACGGTGTTGCATCTATGCAAGGAATAAGCAAAGCAACCTTATTTAGAGTAGTTGATCGAATGCCAAATATTATCAATGATGAATTTCTCTCTAACACCATTTTTGGGCACAAAATTGTTCAGACATAGCCTCGGAATTTTGTTTCTCAAGAATTATTTTCTTATGCAGGTGGATGTGTTGGCGGTACCGTGATATAGGTATATTGAATCACTAACATAATCTAAGATTTACTTTGAAACTTTTCAAAATACGAATTAATTTCAAATTGGTGAAACACTTTTTTTCACTTTTCCAACAAATTTCTGAAAAATACAATTTTCACTCTGCAAATTTTGCAATTAAACGTGCAGGATATTATTTTATTTTCCAAAGTAAAGAAGTGATTGATAAGAGTTTGGTAGAATAGGGCTCTGGTATCTTCTTTCTCGAGATGAGACGATTCTTTAAAAACTTTTAAAGCACCCGAAACGAGTGTGAAACGCAACTTTTAGCACTAATTTTCAATGACGAATAATTATTATTTTTGATTTTTTTTTAGTTTAAAGGTCCTTTGAAAAATCAATGCTTGCAATGTAGAAGAGTGTCAAAAATCTCAAAGGAATAAGCTACATCTTTTAACCATTTGTGTGTGTGATTTCGTCAGAAATATAATGAGGCTATACAGTAAAAGACTTGTTCAAATATACATATATGTGATTTATTTTATTTAAATTTGGGCTTTATATAAGTTTTTTTAATTCAGGTTTTAAACACATTTTTTTTAATTCGATATTTAAAGAAAGGTCAATATTTTTTTAACGAAATTCCAATCTTAAACTTGTATTTATAAGCACTACAAAACATGCCAAATATATTTTAAAGGACAAATTACAAAAAAAATTATATATGTCAAAAACCGTAGGTCCTTTCTATCCCTGAAAACATAACATTTGAATATGTATTTGGAAATTTTAAGTCACTAGGCTCTAGTTCACTTTATGTTATTTTAAAATGATGTTTTAAATGTAGTATGTGCTTATATGTTTTTGAACTTTAATTTGTTTTCTGCTAATTGCGCAAAAATTGTTCGGGTACGAATTTTGGTAAAGATCCTTTCCATTTCACTAAAATTGGTTGCAAAACTCATCTTATAATTTAGATTGTCAATATGACTATTTTCAAAAACCAGTATTTTTGTTTCCAATTTTGATTTACATATTGATTATCTAAGGTTGTCATTTTAAATAGCCTAAAAACACCACCTCTTTAAAAAATTGAAAAATGTAATTTTTTATATTGAATACGTTTATGACCTCTATAGAATATTGGAAGAATTGTTTTACATAAAAATTGTTCTTATGGGTGCTACAGTAAGGGCAAACTTATTGAACTCATTTGTTCAAATAGTAGTTATCTAAGTAATAAACTACATTTCTAATATAAATCAATATTTTTCGTGTTTTTTAAATCGAAAACTATATAATTATTGCAACGAATGCAAAGTACTTATTGTCATACAAAATAATCGCGACATTTTAAAAGTAAAAACTTATTTTATCTATTTTTGTTTAGATTATATCAAAAGTTGGATTATCACGTTGGAAACGAAAATTCCGACTTTTGATGATTTTCATATTATTAAAAAATGTACAATACTTTAACAACAAAATGGTTATACTTCAAAATAAGGATATTCATTTTAAAAATTTAATTATGAAGACAACAATTTTGTGAAAAAAGTATTTGCACATGATAATCGAAAAAGAACGTTCGTCTTGACAGTCATGAATTAACAATTGTAAAATGTTTGTTATAATATAAACAATTATTGTAATCAATATGAACATTTTCTATTCACAACTGTCGATTATCAATATAACTACAAATTTTTTTCTCAGTACAGGATAGGTGAAGTAATACTTTAGCCGAAAAAGTCTAGCTTAAAACCAGTTACAAATAAGTTTGATGGTGTAGTTACGTTAACACAGTCTGTTTTGTTAACATTGCAACAAAAAACATCACTTTTCTTAAAAACGTCAACATTTTTGGACCAAAAACCTTACAAAATCTATATTTTTACTACAGTAGATGAAAATCAATATTTTCGAAAATTCATCGAAAAAGTCTGTAATCATCTTAGTATCGAAAAAACTACATTTTCGACTTCAACAAAACCAATGTTATGCCATTTCTCTTCTAGCCTTTTTCGTTTTTGTTTAGATCTTCCAATACAAATTCTTTTATCCTTGCTCAATTACAAGTTCAAGCTTTGTGGCTGTAAGTAGATTAAAAGTTAAGCTTGATATCGAAGTTAATCTTGAATATGAGCCCTTTGATTTGTATTTTTGTTTTCCTGAAAAATACAACTTTAACCAAGAATTAGAGCATTATCTGATGCTTTCAAATTTTGTTCCAAAACAGATTTGTACGAGTACTAATAACGATCCATTACATACACTACCGGTCAAAAGTTTGAGACCACCTTCAAAGGGTTTCTTTATTTGTACCTGGCGCTTGGGTTTATGAATGAATATAGGATTTTTTTACCTGCATTGTTAACTTAGACCATTCATAAAAGGTGCAAGTAAATTATGAGGAATTTTGTGAAAAAAAACAGTATTGGGTTTTTGGCTTCTATTTCGATTTCCTAAAGTTTTTATTTTGTATGAAATTTTACATTCAATTCAGAATTTTTTTATGACTGGGGTAATATTAAAGGGTAAAAAATGTAAAATTTGCATACCTACATATTCAGGATTTTGTATATAATGCTTGGTTTGGTCCAATTTAAATTTATTTGAGACTGTGATCTTTTCCAGTAAACAAAGTGCGCATTATGGGAAAAGTTAAATATTTAACCATTGAAACTTGATCTGCGATTATGACCCTTATTGAAGAAGGCTATTCGCAAAGAGAAATCGCCACAAAATTGAAGATATCCAAAGGAGCATTTCACAGGATCATACAGCGTTACTCTAGTACCGGTGGTTTTAAGGATAAACCGAGGTCAGGACGACCTAGAGTTACGACGAAAACCGAAGATCTGCATATCATCATCATAAGCAAGCGTTCTAGGAAGAAAACAGCACCAGATCAATGAAATCTGGGAAGAATCATTATCTGTATCAACGATAAAACGAAGGTTAAGGCATGCTTTTTGGGTACGTTGCTGTGCGGAAACCACTTCTACGACCCCAAAACAAAATCAAACGGTTGGAATGGGCCAAAACCCATAAGGATTGGACAGATGAAGACTTCAACAGAGTCTTATGGAGCGATGAGTCCAAGTTTGAGATATTTGGCTCAAATCGCAGAGTGTACGTCACGCGCAGTGCTGAACAGAAGATGCTACCAGACTGTTTGGTCCCAACTGTAAAACATGGAAGCGGTTGAGTAATGGTGTGGGGGGAAGTTTTTCCTTCGATGGAGTAGGAGTCCTAACACGAGTGATCGGAAGAAAAGATAAAGAAGTCTATAAAACGATATTGGAAGACCACATTTTGGTATCTGGACTCCAATTAATCGGTGAAGGTTTTGTATTCCAGCAAGACAATGACCCGAATACGCAAAACGAATACAGCACTGCATCCGAAGAACTTTACCACTGCACTCGTACTTTTAAACATACTGTAGGCAGATCAATAGTGTGTGGGCTATCACAGACTCTGTACCCCTCCATACTCTGAAAAACGATAAAGAGAACTCATAAAATAGAAATGTCAATTCCAGAATTCTAGCCACTGACCTTTTGATTTCGTGGAAACACTTAATTATGAAACTCGCCGGATGAAGTTTACATTGTCAATTTCTAGAACTACTTTATCATTTAAAAACATACTTATCGACGTTGTCAATTTTTGACATCTAAATGTCAAATAATTCAATATACAAAAAAATAAAGGAACAAAAAGTGATGATGATTATTTTTAATGTACTAATTTTGAAAGTAAACAAAAGATGAATTCTTTAGTATACTTCTTTTTAGTTGAAGAGACCAATCTGCTAAAAACGTTTAAAAATAAATATTGAAACCTTTTATATATTATTTTTGTGATTTCTATTGTTTACTATTATTTTGTTTTTGTTTTACTAAAAATTAGTTTCACATTTGTCTTGAAATTATCTCGAATGACAGATTATCGAAATTGTATAGACTGCCAAAGTTTTGCGATTTCAGTAATACCAAACAAGTTCAACAAAATGTCGCTAGTGCAGGGAATATTACCGACATTCGTTCAACTTTCATTAATAGAGTTTTCTAATGAAACAAAAAATTGGAAAGCAGTTAAAACTATGATTTAAGCTACTTCGACGAATTCTGTAATAGTAGAGGTAGTAAATAAAAACCATTGCCTAAAACTGCCATCAAAGTTCAAAAAGCGTAAATAATATGCAATTAATAAAAAACAAACAAATATTAAAAAATCTATATTTTCGAAAGCTAAGAGCATTTGAAAATTTTCTAGGTCACTTTAAAATCATTGTACATTGAAAATGTAGCACACAGTTTTATTAAATAGGTTCATTTCCTTAAAATTACAGCTACCGCTTTAATGTACCTACAAATTTAGAATTCAAATATAAAACTCCCTCTGTGCACTTTCTAAGCTGGTAAACACCTACATTCTAGAAAACAACATTTCAAGCTTAATAAATCACTTATGTCAAATTAAGCGTTGCATTTTATTTTTTTCCAATGTAATTTACCGGAACGACACACGATGTTAATTTCCTATAATATTTTCATATACATATATCAAATACACAAACTCATATTTACATGAATATACATAATGTAATATACAAATTTATGGGTAGTCCTCGATCTCAAGACCACGTAATCTTGATTATAACAATCATTAACGTCATCGTTTCTTGAAGTATATATGAATGTTTGCACATTATGTTTATTTTTATTTTTTGTTCAATAAAGATCGAAGTTAAATATTTATCTCAGGTCCGATTGTATACCTTTAATAGACCTGCCTACCTAAATGAGTTCAATAATATCTAATTGAGAACCAAATGAACACCATTAATATATTAATTGCCATAAAATTTGTTTTACTTTCAAATTTTACGGAAACTCATTTATTGTTATTATTACTACAATTTGTTAATAAGATAAGAAAAAAATAAACATAAACAATCATAAGAATCTATAAAATTTTTAACATTAAACTTTTAATTCGAAGAAATAAAAATGTATACATTCATTAATTTTTAATTTTTTTCCTTCTTAACTTTCAGACTTCGAATGAACATCGTGCGGAAAAGTTAATAAGGTAAGTAGAAGAAAAGATGGTGGATGAAGGTGAAGACGCTGCTGATGGAAAAGAATCAGAATGTGTATATGTTGTTAGGCTTGGATATGGGTGGAATTAATTTCATTCCAAGGACGTTCAAGGCCTCTTCAGTATACAGCAACACCAGTAGCAGTAGAAATCTTAGCTTGTTTTTTTACTTCTTTTAATTTGTGGGAGAATAGAGCACGAGGCGATAAGACTTATAAGTATTTATATATACGAACCAAACTTGATAATTATACACAAAATGCAAATGTTCAAGACATTGAAATTGAAATAACAACAACAAACCTCAACACCGAGAGTCATAGAATGAGGTTTAGAGGCAAAAAGACGGGGAGGGCGTGACAAGGAATTTATTATCACGAAAAACTCAAAAAGAAACATACTTTTTTCTAAGTCTGGAAAGTTGAAGCAAATTAATAGATACGAGAGTACATTATAGTGATTTTAGTTTCTTAGGTATAGCTACTTTTTTAAAATTTGATAAAAATGTTATTGTTTATTCTTTTGGAATAATTATTATGGAAGTAGATAAATTTAGAAGAGGAAATTTCAAAATATTGACAAACATATTTGTAAACAGTGGCGGTTCGTTGATTAGTGTCAATAATATGAATTAGTAAAACAACACAATTTTCATATTTTTAAATAAACAAATAGATGAGGCAGAGCAACAGTCCGTAAATAAATAGGGCCTAGTGATTTACTATACTCTCAACCATTTCTGTTTGCGAGTCTAATTTTTAGGGATGGGGGGAACCGACAGTTTTGAGCCAAATATTATCGTCTAACTTAAGAAATTTCATGGCAGGAATTACAGATTAGTCAATTCTTCGCAAGAACCAATACCCGTAAAAAAAAACTTTGGGTGGTAGGGATTAAACCCAAGACCTCTAGCATTACAGTCTATATTACTTATACTTTCCACCTTAATTTTTCTTTTGTTTTTGAAATAATATGCTTTTTTTGAATTTCATCATCATTTTTTTTAAATAACATAATTAACAGAGTCATGATCAAATGCATATAAGTCCCTAACTAGGTTAGGGTTAGGTTATAGTGGCTGTCCAAGATGGAAACGGACACACTCAGGCCAGTTTAATGGCCCATTGTGATACCACATGAATCTTGAGGCTCCCTCCTAAGCTCAATGGAACCAGCTTGAGTCCCTTACGAAACGTGAGAGGCTGATTATACCGATATGATTTAGGTCGTTTAGATCGTTAAAGAAGAATTCTCCTAGGTAATTCTTGCGTTTTCGAGCTAGAGCAGTGCAGAGAAGATGAAGAACCGTTTCTTCCTCTTCCTCGTCCATACAGCTTCTTCAAAAGTCATACGCCTAGTCTCGTGGCGTGCTTTCCTATTAGACCACCTGGTTCCACCTGGTGCCTGCCCTCCTCACAGCGTCTTGCATTATTAGCAGTTTACAAGTAGCGATTGGTATGCCAGTACTTGCCAAACGTGGTAGGATGGGTTGTACTGTACCGTTCCTGGCGAGTTCATCTGCCTTACCTGGAATGTCTCTATGACCCGGCACCCAGCAAAGGTGAATATTAAACTGTTGCGCCATCTCCATAAGAGATGATCGACAGTTATGGACTGTTATAGAGTTTGTAGAGACAGAGCCCAGAGATTTGATAGCGGCCTGGCTATCTGAGAAAATACGGATATCAGATATTGATATCACGTTTTCTTTGAGCCAAGACAAGACTTCTTTTATCGCCGAAAATTCCGCCTGGAACACGCGATTGAGAAGGCGGAATGAGAGACTTAATTTCAATCGTTCAGAGTACACAACTCCACCAACCCCTTCTTTTGTTTTTGAGTCATCTGTGTAAAAATGGATTGACTCATCCTCCAAGAATGTCCTATCCTTCCAAAAACATCTGGTAGGTATAGAAATCTGGAAGTTTCTGTCGAATTGTAGTTGGGGGATGGTGTAGTCTGTGTGCTTTGGAATTGATTGTAAGTACCTTAGAATTACGGAGTGGCCAATGTTGTTGTTAGTCCACTACAACGAAGCATTGAGGCGAATAGCAGAGCTTGCAGCTATTTGTTTGCTAAATATGTCAAGAGTTGTAAGGTAGAGCAAGGTGTCCAGTGCTGCAGACGGGGTCGTGCGAAGCGATCCGCTTATACACAGGCAGGCTGAACGTTGGACTTTATTTAACTTATCCCTGTTTATACCTTTCTCTAAAGCAGTCCACCATACTGCCACACCGTACGTTAAAATCGGTCTGATTACCGATGTGTATAGCCAATGCGTGATTCTGGGCTGTAAACCCCATTTATTACCAATAGCTTTTTTGCAAGAAAAGAGAGCTACAGTAGTTTTTTTTTTACTCTTTCCTGTACGTTGCGTTTCCAATTTAGTTTTTTGTCTAAGACAAGACCCAGGTATTTAACTTCGTCTGAGAATTTTGATTGGATTCCTTTCATATAGGGAGGGTTGACAAATGGAATATTGTATCTCCTCGAAAATAAGACCAGATTGGTTTTGTGTGGGTTAACACCCAGTCCACACCGATCAGCCCAAAGTATTAGTCTGTCCAAGTCATTTTGTAAGAGTTCTTTTAGGATGTTAAGATGCTTTCCTGAAACTGCTATAGCAACGTTGTCCGCATAGGCTATCACTCTGAAACCCTCCGCATCCAGACTAGTTAGCATTTCATTCACCACTAGGTTCCAGAGGAGAGGGGATAGAACACCACCTTGCGGTGTCCCTCTACTAACGAATCGTCTGCTAGAAGAGTTGCCCAGTTTTGAGTTAATTATTCTGCTAGTAAGCATTAAATGAATTAACTCCCGAAGCGAACTCTCTACATTTAGAGATGTCAGTGCAGAAGTGATTGCAGATGTGTCCACGTTGTTAAAGGCACCTTCGATGTCAAGGAAAGCAACCATAGTGAACTCTTTATGATGGAGGGAATATTCGATGGTGTGTACTAAAGTGTGTAATGCTGTTTCCACCGATTTACCCTTACAGTAGGCATGTTGAGACGAAGACAGAAGTCTTGTATCGATACGTGCCCTTAAATGAATATCAATCAATCTTTCCAGGGTCTTAAGAAGGAATGATGATAGACTTATAGGTCGTAGATCTTTAGGATTGACTTGGGAGCATTTACCTGCTTTAGGTATAAAAACAACTTTAACTTCTCTCCATGCCGAGGGAACATGGACCAGGTAAAGACAGCTGGTAAAAATTGCCTCAAGGATTGGTGCAATTATATCAGAAGCTTTTTGTAATTCGGAATTAGTAATAAAACACAATTTCCATATTTTTAAATAACAACAAATAAATTAGGTGGAGGAACAGTCCTTAGATAAATAAGGCCTTGTGATTTACTATACTCTCAACTATTCCAGTGTGCCAGTCTAATTTTTAGGAATGGAGGGGATCTACAATTTTGACCCAGATCCGAACGTCTAATTTAAGGAATTTCATGGAATTACAGATTAGTCAATTCTCCCCAAGAACCAAAACTTTAGGTGGTAGAGATTAAACCCAAGACCTATAGCATGACAGTCTATATTTTTAATTAGATTTGGATTTGAACAAAATAAAATTACTTGTACTTTCCACTTTTACTTTTCTTTTGTTTCTAAATATTATGATTTGAGGATGAAAATGTCATGATCAAATGCGTAGAAGTCCGTAGCCAAGTTTTAGATCTACTCGCACAATTGATCTTGTAACCGTCCTTTAACTTCCTTACTAATATAAACCAGAAACTTAAAAGTTTGTAATAGTTATTAACCTAAAATACGACATGCAACTTACCAGATTTCTAAGATCACATTTCATAAATCTCACGATCAAAATTGTAAAGCACTTTCAAACAATAGAATAACTTGTCGTGCAAAGAAAGAAACAAATCGAAAGGGGCGTGCTATCCACCCACTTTCTTATGTTATGTGTTAAAATAACCATTCTTAGTGTGGTTCAATTATGAAATTCAGTTATGTGATAGGGAGTGACTAGACTGTATAAAGTCTGTCAAGTAAGAGCGTGGTCGACTTTACCGACAATTAATGAAAGATTTCGCTCTAATTCCTTCGCGAGCCGATAGAGGGAAGCTTTGTTCTTGATGCATTGTCAACAAAGGTTCAGTTATCGTTGATCTTTGAAAAGAAAATCACCTTAAATGCCATGAGTGCTAAGTACGCATCACGTTGCGAAGCTGTGTTCCTTTGCATCCACCCGAAAGGTTCCAAAATGTTGCAATCAGCGGCTGCTAAATATATGAAAAAGTCGAAGGCCTTTATACAGAAGTGGATAGAGCAATATAAAGTAGCTAAAAATGTCGATAATTTAACAGGAACTTGGTTCGATAAGACAAGTTAACAAAAAAGATGAAAAAAGAATAGTGAAACAGTGCGGCAAGGACAAGCAAAATTAATGGCAAAAGGTTTAAACATATCTCACGAAACTATCCGAACCCTTCTTCAAACTCATGATCTGAAATGGTGCAACACAATAAAGAAGCCTCTGTCGACTGAAAAACATGTGACAAAGCGATTCGCATGTACGCATGAGAATATTGATAGAGATTTTGAAAATGTAATTTTTATTGATGAATGTTCTACATGGACACGTTCTGTCCTCACTCGAGCCTGGCCAACTTCCACCAATAGGCTTGTTCAGCGGGCCGTAAAACATGGAATAAAGGTACATCTTTCTGGCTGCTTCTCAAAGCGGGGATTAAGTACTTTGTGCCTCTTTACTGATAACCTAAATGCCGAGAAAATGATAAAATCTATAAAAAGGCTTGCTGCAATTTTCAAGAATGTATTGTCATACACAAGGAACATTTATGATTCTTGCAGAATGATACAATCTAGCAGAGTTGGGAAAAAGAAATTTACACTTCATAAGTTGATATCAAAATATCTTCAACTTAAAATTTGAATTATTCAATAAATTTCATAACTTTTCAATCGGACTTCTTATTCAAATTTCTTGCGTACTGCAAAACCTGGCTTCTTTATTTTAACATTTGTTGCTTTAGTGCGATTCTCAATTTCCAAGGATATTTCCAATTTTCCAAGGATAACAATGGGTAGTTATCGGTAGTGATTAGTGTATTTTTCTATTTTTATTCAACGATATAACGATTATTAAACAAACTAAATACCACACCTTTTTTCGACTTTGTTTTTAATTTCTTCATTTTTGTTTTCATTATCTCAAACACGGTAAAGAGAATTATTTCTTTTTTTTTGCATCACAAGATATAGATAAGAATTAATTATATCGCCCACATTATTTAATTCGCTCTAATAAATTTTTCTATTATGTCGCATAGTAAACAAGAAAACAATTTATTTTTAGATTTCTATGAAATACTAAAATGTATCTTATTTTTTAAATCTTTTCAGTCTTTCATGTAAAATTTAAATTAACTTTTTTTTTTGTTTAACATATGTTGTTCATTTGCAAAAGAAATAATTAACATAATTTGTGACAATTTGAATACAAAATGTATTTGGGTACGCTTGGTAAATATTGACTGAAAAGTTCGATGGAATCGTTATAGGAAACTTAGGACATTTTTGAGTGCTCTTAATCCAAAATTTTTAATTATTTTGCTGTTTGTTAAAAACTATTAACAATTTATGACTATTAAAATATGGTTCAAAATTTATGTATTTGAAATTATGATTATTTTAACTACATTTTTCATTTTATCATATCCCAAAAATGCAGAAGTAATTTGTTTGGGACTTGAAACTTGGTCAGTTTCTTTGGAAGAGTTTGAAAACTTAAAGAGAAATATGTATATTTGTTTTTAATTTTCTCATTTTTTAAACTATTAAATGTAAAACTGTCTGAAGTTTTAAGATTACTGAGAATAAAATTGTGCAAAATATTTAAACAATTCTGAAAAATATTTAATATTTAAAAAGATGTTTATTTTTGTTGTCAAGGATGAAAAATATTGTATTTTTTGGGAAACATATTATGATGTTGCCTTATTGCAAACATTTTTGATCATAAAGGTACTTAGTATATTAATAGAGCTTTTATTGAGATAGGAAGCAATTGTCAGTACTGAATTTCATTTGGTTCCCTCGTTAAGGTTAAGATTTTTTATTAAAGCTTATGTTTTGCAAAAAGAATTTTATTCTTTCATATTTTTTTTAAATAATGTTTGTTCTGAAAGTTTTTATAATTCTTTCTATTTTTGTCTTATCTTTTTATAAAATATTTGTTTGTAGGGTTTCAAAAAGTAAATTTCAGATATTCTCAATCTGTTTTTAGAACCCTCTTGATAAATGTTTAAATTTGCTTAATCACTATTTCTACAAATTTGAAAAAAAAAAAACGCTTTTCTCTTTTGTTTTTTTTTTTTTGCTCGTAACTTTTTTAATAATGGTCGGAATATATTTTTTTTTAATTAAAAACTTCCGTTTTTAGATGCCCTTTTGAGGATAAAATATAACGAAAATATTCAAATAATTTTGTTTTAAGTTTTAAATCGTGTTTCTGTCTTTCCGTGTTTTGTGTATCCGTCTTATCATTTTGAACTTCTTTCCAACCTTCAACTTTTGAAATAAATCACTTGACACTTACCAGTTCAATGAAGAGCTTTACTTAATTACTTTTTTGTATCGATTTAAAAGCTAAAAAACGGCAGATAAAATTATCCTTGGTTTACTTCAATTGAGTTTCTATTTGGTTAAAATTATATCAAAATAAATGTATTATAAGTAAAAATAAAGTACAGAGTTTAAAAAATCAGTACTTGTAATAATTTATAGCGGACCAAAACTTTAACTTTTAATAATCGATACAAAATAGTAATTATGTAAGACCCCTTACCGAAGGGGGCTTAAAAGTTGAATGATAGATAGATGTTCAAAGCAGAACATTTTAAAAAAAAAACTATGAATACACAAAATTTGGAAAACGCGATTAAGAACTTAAAATTAAAAAATCTCAATACAAAATAAATACATTTTATTTTCGAAATAAACAACTTTTTTTGAACAGAACATTTTGACAGATAGAAACAAATTAGCAACAACATTTTTTTAAATAGATGTTTTTATAAAAAATTATTTTTACATATCAATTTCGACCATTATTAAAAAAGTAACGAGCAAAAAAAACTACAAAAAAGAGCTGGTTTTTGAAAATTCGATATTTGTTTTGGAAAAATTCAAATTTGTTTGAAGGCATGTTTTAGGGGGTACTTAAGAATATCAACAAATTAAAAATATTATCTAAAATTAAAATTTTTAAAACTTTCTGATTTGGCGAGGATGCCTCTTATATAAAGGGTTATTTTGTATCTAATATATTTTTGGCAACACTGGTTTAAACAGCTGACGCACGTTTCGTGTTTTGTTTCACTGTCAAAAATCTTCAGTTTGGTCTTAGAAACGAACAACCCATGCAAATAAATTGTGTTCAGCGAGGAAGCTCATTTTTGGCTCAATGAGTACGCAAATAAGCAGAATTATTGATTTTGAGGGGAAATATCAGCCAGAGGCATTCCAAGAGCTACCAATGCATCCAGAAAAAGTCACAGTTTGATGCGGCCTATAGGCTAGTGGCACCATTGGACCGTACTTCTTCAAAGATGATGCGAATCGTAAACTGTGAATGGTGAGCGCTACCATGTGATGATATCCAACTTTTTTTTTTGTTCAAAATGCACGAGCTTGACTTGTACGACATGAGGTTTTAAGAATACAGTACCTCATTTCACTCAGCACGCACAATAATGGACTTATTAAGAGGCGAGTTCTGTGAAGATTTTATTTCACGTTCGGGATCGGTCAATTGGCCGCCTTGATCGTACGATTTAACGCCTTTAGACTATTTTTTGTGGGGCTATGTTAAAGCTCATGTCTATACAGACAAGCCCGCTTCAATTGACGCATTGAAAGACAACATTGAAGCATTTATTCGTGAGCTATCGGCCGAAATGTTGAAAAGAGTATGCCAAAATTGGACTAAGCGGATGGACCATTTGAGGCGCAGTCAAGGTCCACATTTGCATGAAATAATCTTTAAACATTAAATTATATGGACCGTACTATCGATTCAAATTAATATTTCATACATTTTTCTGACTTGTATGTGTTTTTTTTAAACTTTCCTATAGTTTAATGCATTTTTCTGAATGGTTTTTTTTTTAACTTTCCTATAGCTTTTAAAAAATCACCCTCTTATCTTATATAAATGTGTTTTGTTTTATTTTTTTTTCTAAATGTTTTACTTCATTTTTTTAATATATTTTTTGAATATTTTTTTTATATTTAATTTTTGGATTATTTATTTTTTCCAACAAACAAAATTGCTAAAAGAGAAAACTTATTTCTTACAAAAAGTTCCTTAAAACACTTAAATTAGGCTTAAATTTCTAGTTCTTCCAAAATAATTAGACGCACATTTGATTTTTTTCACAAATGCACATTTTAATCAAATGTAGAGTTTATAATTTTGAGCATTCTCATCATAAAACTTTTCCAAGCATATTAAATAACTTAAACAAAACTTTTCCAAGCATATTAAATAACTTAAACAGATTTTTATTCTCCTCGCAAATATTCAATACAACGGGTTTTTTTTTTTACAAGAGCTATAGAACTTTAAGTTGGCAACACTAATTTAACTGGCGGCCATTTTGTCAGCTGTCAAGTGATTTATTTTTAGTTTTTTCCGCATTCCAACATAAAAGACGCCTGAACGACGCTTCCAAATTTTGCAAATATATTTTGAAAATCATGATTCTGTTCAAAATACGTATAAAATTCACTTTTGGTTGAATGGTAATGTCAATAAACAAAACTACCATATTTGAAGTATGATAATATTTGGTGTAAAGGATATAGGTACTTGCCGAAAAATGACAGTTTATGGTAACCTTTCATAAATTAAACGACCATGATATGCAGCAACTGTGGTTTGAACAAGACGGCGGCGTTAAGCAACAAGTCACACACCCCGTGCCACAGTTCATTTATTGAAAGAAATGTTTGGTGACCTCAGTTTCACGCTACGGACCCGTGAATTGGCCTAAAACATCGTGTTATTTACCGCCAATCAATAACTTCGACACCATTGATCACCTCGAGGGCCACATTCGCTGTGTTATTGACAATATAAGGCCATAAATGTCGAAAAAATTCATCGAAAATTAAACTTCCAGATAAGACTAAATCACAGCCAGTCGTGGCAGTCACAGAAGCTTATCATTCGAATAAAGCAAATTTGATCGCAATTAAAAAACATCTTTGTTTTAATCCATTTCAAAGTTTCATACCCCTAGAAAAACACCCAGTTTGTTCACATTTTGCTGAATCTGTAATAAGTTTTGTCACAGGCTCTAGTTAAATAGAGCGAATCATCCAATATTGTCTGATTAGCTATTTGGATAATTAACAACTCAAAATATGGATTCATTGAGAGCAATTGTGGTTAACGTGCAAATTCGCGGATTAAACAGTCACAACAATTATTGATTAAATTTGATTAGCTGTCCTTAATTTAATATATAAATAATGAGAATAGGGACAGTTGTTTGAGAACTAGGACTAGTTTACTTCGCAAAACAGAGAAAAAAGAGAGTTTTTTGAAAATTTTAAGCGTGTGTCGGCACCATTAAGCGTTATCCAATCGAGCTGAAATTTTGGCTATCTAAAAATCTGCAAAGACTGATCATTTTATGGGGTTGTCCCGACCCAATTTCGAAAATCGATTTATTGCGGTCACTCTAATACATATATTTCTGAAACTATACTTTTATAAATTTGTCTCAAATCTTCTGATCAAATATTTAAAATGTGTTATGAAATTCAGCTTCAAACCTATCTGCAAAGTGAAGTGATTGCCTTATTAATTATTATTCATATCAGTTTTTTGTTCTCAACGGAACACACCTTATCATAAAATATTAAAATAGAATTCAATTATTTTTTGATTACCATCTGTAGTACATTGACGCATATAGACAGACTTCTTCAATAATTTAGTTCAAGGTCTGAACTTGGAAACTTTTGGCGTTTTTCTTTCGTTTTTTTTTTTGAATATGTTTCAAAACAAAACTACAGTTGATTATGCTTGATTTCAAAATGGAATAAAAAGAGTTTTTTTCATCCAATTTTAGTTCAATAATAATAATTTACTTCGGCTACACGACTGGTTGCATAAAATATATAAATTCTGTACAGTCTCCACATTTTCCCAATTTAACGAGTTGGTTTACTAATTGGTTGTTTAATAAAACCCAATTAGCAACACTTTAACAAATTTAATTATTAATATACTCATACTCATACTACTCTCATCATGATGGTTTTTAATTTTATCAACAATATGACGCCACTTTGTGCAAAACAAGACCCTCCAAGCCTTCCAAGTTCAATTTTATTCCTGATACCTTTCGTCTACCTCCGCCGCCGCTGTACGCCTTCGATCGTTAAAGTGTTCGTTGAATGATTGGTGCAAATTTATTTTCATTAAAAAAAGTACGCGACAATGAAAGACAAAACATTGCGAATTCAATCGATGTCATCGAATAAATTTAGATGTACCCATAAGATCCATTGTCTCCTAAAAAATGACGTTATCGATATCTACACTTTTAATTTATTTATAACTTCTTGACAGCAGTGTGAAGATATTTTAATTGCAAGTTGTGTAAATTTTAACTTTGTAGTGTTTTATTTTAGCAAGACAGACAATTTGTTATCATTTTTGTTGTTGTTGTTGTTAAACATTTCCGATTGCACTGTGAGTTGTGACAATTGCAAAATAAAAAGATATAAAATGGGCGAAGAATGTAGGTCGCTTAAAATTAACGGCTATCTCTCAAGGATGAAGCTTAAATTAATCGTTCAAGAATAATTATAAAACAAATATCAAAGGAAGTCAATGTTAACTTAAATGAATTCAACATTAAGTAATTTTTGTTGCAAATAAATTGTTAATAACACAAAATCAATAAAGAGAGAAACTTTCGCAAGCCTCATTTTAGTCTCGTCGAAATTGAAACATGTCAGTCTCGTCTCGATCTCGGGTAATTGAGTATCGTAAAAAAAAAAACAACAACCAACAAGTGAGTCGATCAATTGACGCTACCAACTGGTTCAAATTTTCTTAATAATAGGTCTTCTTATTAAGGCTTGCAAACTTTCCCAATAAGAAAACATGGTCGATCGACTTCAATTCTTGAGTAAACCAAGATCCTTAAGAAAAAAATATGCCAAGCGATGCCCAATTCTTCAGAACTCCGTGAAATAGACTCTTTTGGATAATTTGATACGGACGCCTAAACGGCAGCAATATATTCGACACTTCGTCCAACTGGTGTCTCACTCAACCTGTCTAATAGCGCGAGAATTACGACCGAAGATTACAACTAACTTACTGGGCCCATACGGACACTCTTAGTTGAGCTATAATACTTAATACTATATTTAAATTTCATCAAGTTCCGATTAAAGCCATCAAAACTGGTTCTCCTGCTTCACCCTATCAATTCGGTCCCGTTTGGGCTTAAATATGACGTCCCGTGGAAAAGGAATAGCCTATCTAAGGTTCTTCGTGTAACGTAGTAGATTAGCGGAAATGTCAATCTATCCTGTATCAGATCGTTTCTATCCAAATAAGGGGAATGCCTCTGGTGGAATGAAGCCACTCAACCATGCACTTTTAAAATACTCATCGTTCGGATATAACGCCCCGAAAATTAAATTGTTGTTTGAAGACATAGCTCTTGCAATGTGAACTCGAACGAGTTTTATCACGAAATTATCAATTCTGTTGATTTAAGCGCCGTTGCATAGGACCTCTAAAATAATTAACACTGGAAGATTCGGCTGTTCGATGTAACCCAGTACAGCGTCATTAACTCTGCCTCTCGAACACCCGAAACTTTTCTCCCTCATAGAAGGGGCAACATTGAACCACACAGGACAGCCATAAACGATCTACTGCTGTATGAGGGCCATGTAGCAAATTACCTTCACTCTTGGGCTAAGTCAAGTGCTGTAAAACTGCTTTTTAATCAGACCGAAGGCTCCTCTGGCTCTAGTCAGAGCATATATAAATATAAATATTGATCTAACCCAATTCCGATGTTCTTCAGTACGCTTTTGCTCGTTTAACGCTGACCGTGCCGATCAATGATGACCATCTTGCACGTATATCTTGTGGCCTTAGCCGACGGAGTCTTTAATAGAATTGTCTTTGAGTTCTGGACGTTTATTTTCAGTATCAAGTCGTTGCAATATCTCTGAATCTTCTCGATGAGAGTTCTAATAACCTTCGGGTTGATCTGTAGGCAATTATATCGTCGGAGTACGCAGTTGCCCTAGTTAGACTACCTATCAGATCGCTGGTGTAAATGCTGAAGAGAATCGGCGAATACACCGCTCCCTGTAATAGACCATTTTCAATCCTACGAATCCTCCTAAGACCCTCGGTCTTGACTAGTGTTTCTTCTAAGTCTTATTTCTATTAGTGAGTCCCTGTCTGTATGGGAGATTATGTTAAAGGTTTTAAGTCTTAAAATGTTATATGGAAAAAATATTCTACAAACAAAGACTTAATAACAAAATGCATCCGAACGAAATATAGCCAACAATTTTCACATCCAGGAATTCGTAATATCCTGGTCCTTAGGCTTGTTGTCAATATGTCAATGACAATATTCTTACTTCGCGAGAGTCCTATAATATTTCAACATGCATACAATTTTCGGTCCGGATAGTATCCCCACTATTATTCTAAGAAGGTGTTCTTAAACGCTTACAAAGCCTTTCCATAAATTTTTCCATTTATCATATGATTTTGAGCTCGTTTCTAGTAGTTGGAAAACAGTATTTGCTTAGCCAATTCCTAAGAAAGGCAAATCTTCTTCTCCCTCAAAATATCATCCGATATCATTAACGTCTCTTTTTTCCAAGGTCATGCAAACGCTGATTAATAATAATTAGGTTGAAAAATATCTTGCAGAACGAAAGCTTCAAAGGCTTTTGATAAACTATATCATCTTGCTCTATTAAGGGTCAGTTATATGTAGCTATCATTGAATATCATCATTGAAACCAATCATTGAAATTGTTTTAAAAGGTTGTTTATAGCTTTCATTGAAAATTTCTTTCCTTGGACAAAAATTTGGAATCAACTATTACCTGATTGCAATCAAGCATTTAAGGTTAGAGTTCATCATTGAAAAGAAAACTGATAACTAAGAATACAACGAATATGGAATGCTTTCAGTGGAACGAATATGTTTCCAAATATAAAATCAACAATCAGCTGTTCATTGAAAATGATTTCAGCATTAAAAAATTAAAAATGAACTTAAAAGTTAGTTAAGTCAGCTTCATTTCGACACCAAACATAGTAAATTTTGACTCTCTTATTCGCTTTTAAATCTCAAAACTAAATTTTCAATCATAAATACCAATGATAGCTATAATTGGTCCCTATTCGAAAAATTCAGGCTTTCAAAATCCCTTCTTCATTGGATTATAATTTTTTTTCGAACCATTTTTGGACGGATTCAATTTTAGAATCTACAAAATAAATGCTCTTGCTCTCATAGCTGATTTGGCTACAATTATATACGACCAAGCCTTGAGTATAACTCCCATCTCTGGGCTGGTGTTCTAGAATTTTACTTGAGCCTATTTAGCAATGTAGAAATTAAAGCTTTTAAAATGATTGGTGATATAAACTAAATTATGGCACTCAAGTATCGAACCATTTGTACCATTATTTTAACAGAGTATACTTATCAGTTTAATCTTGACCACAACATGGGCCGTACTATGAAGTTCAGATATTCGTTTTTTAACCGTACTACGCGAATGTGCCTTGACACGCTCATTTACTGTCATTGCAATGTTCAAGAATTCAAAACCAATGTACACCGACACCTTTTTTCTTAAACCCTTTGATTGTTCACTAATATACAAAAAAAACATCGACTGAGTAAAAGAAGTTGCGACCTAAAAATGAGAAGTTTCCGAATTTGATCACCTAATACTTTTTTCCAGAGCAATCAATAACAAAATTTATTTGTCTAAGCGAGACAAGACCGAGATTTTTCCCGTCTCGTGTCCTGTAACAACAAACAGCAACAAAAATGTATCAAAAGATACGATGCACTGTTAAAAAGCACTTGACACAAAAATGTTTGCTTCAATTCCGCAGCATTTGAATGGATTTATAGTTTTATAAATCACAAGTGTCACAACCGTCACAATGAAAAAATCCTGCATTAACATTCCCTCTAAAGAGAAATTTGAACTCAAATACTCCGCATTATAAAGGTTATGATTTTCTTCATGTTCCATGAGTTTCGGTAGTCGTCAAATTCATTTTGACGTATTAGAGAACAAAATTTATTTGCAAAATGTATGGTCTTGAATATTGAATTTTGTTTCACCTTATATCAATCTTTTATGGTGATGTCTTTTGCCTTAAATTAAAATTCGTGGAAATTTCATGTTGATACAAAATGATTTTAATCAAAATATTGTAGCTTCCAAAAATTGTGTAATCTGTGTTCAAAAGATTTAAATGAAAAAAAAAATATTGAATTACTTTTCAAGATATAGCCAGAAGCCATCAACATCATCAAAAACTATCTTCTGCTGTTTAGGAATAGTTTGTATGTGGCATGGCTGGTGTATGGTGTCAATATACGAATGAATGGTGTATAATGTTAACTCCTCATTTTGTTCCCAAAACATTCGCTTTCATGTCGAACGTGACTTGAAATATTAAAGTAAAAAAAACTCAAACGGATATTGTTCCATACTTTTCTTTAGATAAGCACGTTGTAGGTGGTGGGCATTGGATGACGGAGGGAAATTGAATAAGAAGCGCTCTTCTTTAAGACTTTTTTTTATTTTAAGACATCAACAACAACTTCCGTTCAATTTTTATGATACGTATGGTACCATGTCTTTTTTTTGGGTGAGGGTCTTCTTGAAGGCGCACTTAAAAAAACTAACCCAAACAAACGAAACGAAGAAAACAGAAACACACGTCAAATGCAATTATAAGAATCTTTGTTTCAACTTTCAAGTTCTTCATTATCAATTTTCAACACGAAGATATCAATTATGGTCAAGGTTTATTTTTTACCGCCACCACCGCCGACGCCGCCGCTGCGAAGCCCGAGACGTGTCGGCCGGCTTCAAGTGGGTACTTATTTAAACTTTACTTAAATTTTGCATCGGATGATTCATTTTGAAAGAATTTGATTTGAATTGAACTTGAAGTAGAGGTTGAGGATACTTCAATACAAAATTTTGAAACGTATTTAATTTTTTTTTAAATAAAATTTGCATTTAAGTGATGAGTTGTGTACGGTTTCTTTTGATAATGAAAAATATTATGGCAAATAAATCGAACTTAATAATTTTTATTAAAAGAAACATAACATTGATAGATAACATTGGTCTGTTTGCTTAGTTTTTGGGCACAAACTTTATTGCTTTTCTAACAAAGATTTTTTTCTTCTATACCTTATTTTTTCCAGCGAATAAAGACAATATCATAATTAACTGTCACATTGAAAAATCCTAATCCGATGTTCATAAGGAGAAAGGTTGTAACGATACCATCTTAAGGCAAAACATATAAAGTTTTGTTGAACAAGTTCAATCCTATTCTTGTCGATCTCATAAAAAGGGGTCCAAATCTTGGTTGTGTATGAAGGAAGGGGGCGGAACAAAGTTTAATATAAAGTGAGAGAAAAATAAGGATAATATTCTTCAGATAAACGTTTAAAAAACCCTTACTTGGGTCTACTAAAAACCAAATTAATATGCTTCAAAAAATAATTTTAAAACGTATGGATCACGGAAATCACTACCAAATCTCTTAATAAAACCTCGAATCCCATTTGCTTTTTTAACCATAATATGTTCATTAAATGTTAGCTTAGAATCTAAGGCAACACTCAAGTCAAAAAATACATATACTTTACTTAAAGGACAAGAATCAAACATTAACTAAAAACGAGTGAAACTTGTTTGCGTGTAAAACTTATTGTTTTACATTTGTCAACATTTAAAACAAGACGATTATTATTGCATCATTCCCTGAATAATATTAAGTCTTCTTCCAAGAGAAGACAGCCAGATAGAGAGTTAATTTTTTTTAAAAGTTGAATTTCATCAGCATATATAAGGACAGACGAATCTTTGTATGATCGAAACCAAGTCATTTATAAATAAGACACATAGAATAGGCCCAAGGTGACTACCCTGAGGGACACCAGAATTTAAAACAAATGAACTTGAACACTCGTTACGAAATTGAACACTATAACGTCTACCTTGTAAATATGAGGAGATCCAATTTATAAAATAGTCGTTAAAACCTTGCTGCGATAGAAGTAATGTTTTATTACACAATTTGTCAAAGGCCTTGCTGAAATCAGTAAAGAAACGATCTACTTTGGACCAGGACAAAAACATTCGTCAAGTTGTAGAATACTATTAAGGACAGAATTTAAGTGGAGGAAATTTATAATAGTGGTAGATGTGATAGGAAAACTAATAGTACTATAATCTACAAAAGTAGTTTTGCAAACATGGTCCAATTATTCTTGGCTCAATTGATGTCGGATCAGTAATTAAGTTAGGGTACCCACATGTTTTCTTCTTACGATTATTGAATTTCCAAGAACTATCAAGATTATTTTCAGGGTTTAATTCCATTTTCCGAATTTAGTCATCATATACGATGTTAGAGTTTGATTATAATTTATCTAAGCTTTTTCTTTTGTTTTTTAAGTTTTTAACGTGAGAATCAAACCATGGTGGAACACTCAAGTTATTTCGAGTCTTTTTAAATGGAATCGTTTTTTAGAAACAGTCAAAAAAAGTTAAATAGAAAATGTTATACATATTGCAATATTTAAGGTACAAAATAAATCCCGGTTGATCGTACATAATAAGTTAATAAGGTTTCCAAAATTACACCTACTAATGTTGAATTTTAGTTTGTTGTTATTAGATAGCATATTTTTATTTAAAACGTTCGAGGTGCTTGCTCTCTCTAAGCAGATCGCATATAAGCTCGATAATAGGTGTCATAACCGGACACTGTCTAATAGAAAAGCACGCCACGAGACTAGGCGTATTCTCAAATGACTTTTGCAGAAGCTGTATGGACGAGGAAGAGGAAGAAACGGTTCTTCATCTTCTCTGCACATGCCCTGCTCTAGCTCGAAAACGCAAGAAACGTTTCGTAAGGGACTCAAGCTGGTTCCATTGAGCTTAGGAGGAAGCTTCAAGATTCATGTGGTATCACAATGGGCCATTAAACTGGCCCAAGTGTGTCCGTTTCCATCTTGGACAGCCTCTATAACCTAACCTAACCTAACCTAGATAGCATTTGGGAAAAGCCATGTTTAAATTAAGTGCTATGTCTAACGCAGGATGATGGCGATCTTCGTCCACAATTTTGATAGCAGAAGAAATCACAGCTGCTTCAGAGCACATGGTTCCGGAGAAAAGTAACAGATCGAGTGTTTTTCCAAAACGGTTCTTTACACCGTTGAGTTGATTTAAGCCACATGAAGACATGTTAATAAAAGCTCATTTGAAGATGACGCATTTATTGGAACGTAGAAGTTATCGTCATCAATTTGAATCTAACTGTGATTGGGTAAATTAAAAATCACTAACAATTAATACTTCGTCTTCATGCTCCAAAAGGATAAAAATACTTTCTATACAATCGTTTAGTTTATCATAAACCTCGTTCTTGGAGCTTGGGGGTATGAATGCTGATACAATAAATTTGTTGCCATTTAATTTCGCAACCATAGTATTTCGATATCTGTTGATCGAAAATCGTCAATCAGGTAGCCAGTGAAAGTATTGTTGATAGCGACAAGAATTCCGCGACCATTATTGATAGTTAAGTTAAAGAGTAGAGGTCCTAAATGACTACCCTGAGGAACTCCTGATTTGGCAATGAAGGTTTGGAAAAAGAACTTGATATGATCTATTTTGAATATAGGAAAAAACCATGTGATAGATTGAGAAGGAATCCCAATTGGCCTTAGCTTAACTGTGATGGTATTATGGGAAAGTTAGTCAAGAGCTTTAGAATAATTATTGTAAATACAGTTGACCGAGGTCTAGGGTATTTAAGCAGCTATGTAAAAATGCTAGTAGATTTGTAATTGTCGAACGTTTTCGCATACAACCATTTTAAATTCTTGCAACCAACTTGTTCAAAAATCTTTGGAATTCAGGAGAGTTTAGAGATTTGTCTGTAATTGCTAATGTCAAACTTATAACCCTTTTTAAAGACTGGTGTAATAAATCCTTTTTTTCCACAAGGTTTTAAATTTGCCAAAGCTTAGAGCTTAGAGATTTGTCTGTAATTGATAATGTCAAACTTATAACCCTTTTTAAACACTGGTGTAATAAGTGCTTTTTTTCCACAAGGTTTTAAATTTGCCAAAGCACTAACGTGCAACTATAGAAAAAAGGGGAGATGCCACTAAGGACTTACATTTGTTTTTAAAGAAATTGGAAGAATTCCATTGGGATCAGAGGAATAATCATCCTTAAGTAATGCAAGATTTTGTCTAACGTGATTTTAACACTACTTAAGGTAGTCTGACGATATTCTCGCAAGTATATGAAGAAAATGAAAAATTAATGAAATTTCTTGAGTAGTTACTAAGTTATTTAAAATATATTTACTGGATAGTCACCATTTTATATTGACTCCACTGTTTTATATTGACGAATTTCCAAAACCTTTTGGGGTCAAGCTAAGAGAACTTTCCATATCTATAAAATATTCTACATGTAAATAATTGTAGAGAGATTTACACTGCTTAAAGAAGTTAACATTTATGATCTTCAGGGGACATGTATTTTATAAGATTTTTCCAAGCCTTGTTTCTTATGTTTCGAAGCATTTTAAGCTCTTTCGTTCAACTTCTTTCTTTGGGGTTATTTAAAAGACAAGGTGTACGTCCATAAGCTAGCAACAATGCAAGACCTACAGAATGAGATAATTCGGCACATTAACGGCATGGAACCTCATAATTATGCTTTAGCTTCATCGAAAGTTCAGATCATCCGTAGCAGTTGTTCTGCCGAGGTGCGCGGCGGTCATTTGGCTGATATTTTGTTGCATACATAACAGAAACATACCATTTGTATCATATTGAAAAGAAATGACAATAATTTACTAATAAACATCGGCCCTTAAAATTTAACCACTCTTTAATATAATTTCTATAAGATTTGGATAAAATAAAAAAAAATACCAATCTTCAAATCTGCAAATTTAACAAATGGATCTCATAGAATTCATTACTTATCGACCACTTTTCTAAGGCTTCTAAGTATAAAACTTTTGAAGCTATATATAAATGTTGAACGTCAAACATGTGTTTGAATACATTTCACTGCTCCAAGTGCTTCAACCATTTTTATAACATATTCATATTTTGACAAAATTAAAATAATATTTGTATAGAAACCATAATTATGGCACTTATTTACAAAAAATCTCCAGTTTACATCTTATATTCTTTCCATTTTTTGAACCGTTCATTTTGAACTTTAATTAAATCTCAAAAAATACTCCTAGTTTCTAAGAAAAACAAAAATCGATTTAGAAAAAACGATGAACTTTAAATCGCTGTTTGTCAATCCTTGAAAAATGTTGATGATGACGATGACGTTGTGTCAAACAAAGCAATGCTTCCTACATTCACCCCACTTATGACTCTAAGTCACTTGTATAAAAATGACAGATATAAAAATAGGACGTCAGCGCCGCCGGTGGGCAATTGTTGAGTTTTATATATATAATAATTCTATTGTCTTAACATATAACCTACGCATTTATGTAATTTGAAAATGTAAAAACTCACATGTCCTTTAAAATGGAGGAGGAAATTCATATTATGAAGGTTATACGCGAGGAAGAACGTTCTACATCTTCATATGAAAATGAAATTGCGTATAGCCTGAAAGCAAATTGAAAACAACGAACAAAATAAACTCAATCCCCTTTTAAAATTCCCTTTCACACTTCAAAACTACACACACAATTATTATGGAAGCAATTACATTTTTATTCGTTTCAATTGTCCCACAAACAATAGAAAATCCACTTTAATAAAAGTAAAATAAAAAAAAATTAATAACCAACAATGCACTCGCACCCTATTATTCCTACGTAGGAATAAATCGCACTTTTCTCACTTTCGCTCTCTCTTTCACTCTCACTCTTCCTTGCTGTTAATATTTTCATTGAACTCATAGAATTTCATTTTGTATTTGTGGTAGTGTTCATTCATGCATACACCAATACTTCTTTAAACAAAAATTAAAATACTAAGAAATAACTTTTTGTTTTATTAATCCTGAAACGTTCGTTGCCCACTTCAAAAAATACGTACAACCTACGATTTTTTAACGAGGATGTCCTTAAATGTAGTCTTTACATATTCAAAGTTATATGATTGTAGGTAGGTCTACACACAAACTACCGGGTGGGCCAAAACGAAATCACTTACGTAACAGTTACTTGTATTTAAAATATTTATAAGTTTTTTCAATTACTTTTAAATGTAATTGTTGAATTCCAATTACCTTAATATGTAATTGAACAAAATCCATTACTTGAAAGTTAATTACATAAATACAATTGAAAACAAAACTAATGATCAAAAAAACAGTAATGAGAGCTTTTTTTCTGTAATCATTACATTTTATGTAATAAACAAAATAATTTCCTGAAGTGCTAAGATCTTGCTTTTCAATTACTTGTACTTTTGATTACAATTACAAGTAATTAAAATATATATTTTTTAATTTCAATGAAGTGTTATTGTAATGGAAAAAAGATCAATCATTACTAATTACTCTAAAGGGATTTTAAGAAGAGCGGGTAGATGTTGCGTGTAGATGTCGTGGCGTTTGATTTGAGGCACGTAGCGCCGCCGCGCCGTCCTGCTGGAACCACGATGGCGTCTAGGTCCATATGGTTTAATTTGGGAAATAAGAAATTTGTTATCATGGCTATGTAGCGCTCGCCGTTGACGGTGCCCGCCTCTTTAACGTCGTTTTCAAGATCAATTACGCCGCCGCGGCTGGTCCAAAATCCAAAACAAAAGGTACCTTTTTTAAGGATCACCTGGTGAACCTGGCGTTGGTTAGTGTCATCCCATATACGGAAATCTTGCTTGTTAACACAGCCGTTCATCCAAAAATGCACCTCGTCACCAAAGCTGATTTTTAGCCAAAATTGGGGTCCTCTTCCAAACAATTCGAAGCCCAGTCAACGAACAAACGGTGCGGCGTTGTCTATGGTCATTAACATTGAGTTCCTGGGTCAGTTGAATGTTGTACGGGTGTAGGCCCAAGTCCCGACGCAAAATTTTCCAAGTTGAAGTTTGCGAGAGGCCGAGTTCTTGTGCATGGTGAGGAATAGACCACCTCGGTTCTGCTCTACACTTTCACGGACCGCAGCGATGTTGTCGGTAGATCTTGCGTTCCTTGAACGCTGATTCGATTGATTCTGAACCAATCTTCTTAAATTTGTCCACCAAACGTTGAATGGTCGACTGTGAAGCGCCACCACGTCTACCGTAAAATTGGCGCAATGCGCGCAACATTTGCGTTAACTAAAACTCATTTCGATATTAACTTTCAATTTTGACAGATTTGACAGATATCAATAAAGCAAAATGACCGCCACTGGGCGCTAAAATCTACCCGCGAAAAAAAACATATATAAGAGTCATTATCACTTTAAATAAATAAGAAGTCTATTTTGACCCACCCTGTATATATTGTTTCATAAGACCAAGTGGATAGGTCCTTGTTGGCGTAGTCATCGTGTCGTATAGTGACTTTGAAGCAAACAATGGAACACCACAAATTTCTACATCTATTTATATGAATGTAGGCATATGAGAAGAGAACAAAGTATGCGACCCACATACACACTAAATAATAATTTTTTTTTCTATTATGATTTTATTCGCCGTGATTGGCCTTCTTCCTTTTTTATTTTATTTTACTATTACGTCCTTTAAGACACTCCGAATCGCTCAATATGCGTATCTTTATACTTATTTCATTCAAAAATTCAGTTCCCTTTTAAGATCAACCAATTTTTCGACTTTTGGGGCTAGTTGAAGCTATCATTGAATTTTATCATTAAAACCAATCATTGAAATTTGTTTGACAAGTTGGCAATAGCTTTCATTGGAAATGTCTGTCTTTGGACACAAATTGCATGATTGGAATCAAGCATTTGAGATTAAAGTTGATCATTGAAACCAAAACTGAAAGATGAGAACGTAAAAAAAGTGGAATGCTTTCAGTGGAATGATATTGCTCCGAATTATGAAACCAAAAATCAGCTGTTCATTGAAAACAATTCAATCATTAAAAAATTGAAAAAAAAAATTGAAAATGAACTAAAAGAAAAATTATGCATTGAATAAAATATTTGCTTTCATAAACAATATCTGAAAACTCATTATCTTCCTTTTGATACCAAGCATAACTTGACTCTCTTAATCACTTTTAAATCTCGAAACTTAATTTTCAATGATGAAATCCAATGATAGCTATAACAGGTACCTTTAATTTTATTTTGAAGTTTTGTTTTTCATATTCCTGGGATTTGAATTCACTTCGCAAGAATAACTCATAATTTTTAATGAGAACGACAAATTTTGCAAAGTGTTGCGAAAATGTTAAAGTATTGCGAAAATGGTACAGTATTGCGAAAAAGTCAAAGTACCTTATTAAAAAAATGGCACAGTATTTTGAAAATCGATAAGTAGCGAAAATTATTTATTTTTTCAAAAATATCAAAGTATAGTTATGATGGTTGCTGTTTGACATTTTTGAATTCCAAAGTTTGTTAACATTTCTATTAATATTATGAATTTAATGCAAGAATAAGGCTACTTAACTACCCTTCATACACTTTATGGTATTTAGTGATAAAGCTTACTTTTGGTCAATTGTCAAATATGCAATGAGAACACTCCTCGAGACATTTACGAATTAACTATGTTTGGAGTGATTTACTTGCTGGTGAAATTATATTTCCTTATAGTTTGGAGCTAAATATTAAGAGCTTAGGTAAAGTTATACGGGATGATGCATCTGTAGAGACTGAAAAACATCTGACTTGAATACCATATTCGTTTTCAGACTCACACCCCTCTTGATAAGCTCATTAAATTCCGACCTAAACAGCATTTATTAAAAGCTTCGAAAACGCAATGCTGTCTTGTATCGTTAAAGCGAAATATACCCCCCCTGGCATTATCCATAAATGGCACTTGCATCGAGGAAACTGAACATCTCGATATTCTCGGTATGTGTATCACCAACCACCTTTTATCGAACGATCACATTCGCGATGCCGCAAGATGTTTGGGTTTTCTAAGGCTTTGCAAGAAGTTTTTCTCCCCCTCTGATCTGGCTGTTATTTACAAGACTTATATACGTCCAAAGCTTGAGTATAACTCTAATATCTGGGCTGGTGCTCCTGCAACTTACTTAAGCCTCTTTTTTTTTTTTTTTTTTTTTTTTATAATAAGCGCACACTCAAGGGGATATATTACCCTTATTATGTAGACACAGTGTGAGCACTAGGAAAGGGAGAGAGGGGTTGAAAGGAGATGTCGGTGCACATTGGTTTTGAATTCCTGAATATTGCAATAGCTGGGAAAGACAGAGTGTGGCAAGGCATTCCACATTCGCATAGTACGGCTAAAGAACGAATCTCTGTACTTGACAGTACGACCGAAGATGGGCTCGAGGGTATATTGATGAGCATTCCTAGAAGCGCGAGTATTACGGTTGAACTGTTTAAGGGGAGGAATGCAACTGGCTATTTCTCTAGAGCATAAACCATTAAAATAACGGTAAAACAGGGTGAGACAAGAAACATTTCGACGATGTTCAAGAGACGTAAATGATCTTATGATGGTAATATCACCAATCAATCTAAATGCTCTACGTTCAATACTATCCAAGAGGCTTAAGTAAGTTGTAGGAGCACCGGCCCAGATATGGGAGTTATACTCAAGCTTTGGACGTATATAAGTCTTGTAAATAACAGCCAGATCAGAGGGGGAGAAAAACTTCTTGCATCGCCTTAGAAAACCCAAACATCTTGCGGCATTTTTGGCGACATCGCGTATGTGATCGTTCCACAAAAGGTGGTTGGTGATACACATACCAAGAATATCCAGATGTTCAGTTTCCTCGATGCAAGTGCCATTTATGGATAATGGCAGGGGGGGTATATTTCGCTTTAACGATACAAGACAGCATTGCGTTTTCGAAGCATTAAATTCCACGCGGTTTCTTATTCCCCATTGTACAATGCTGTTAAGGTCGGAATTTAATGAGCTTATCATATTTTGTCGTTGCAGTTCCACATCCGAAGAAGAGGGGTGTGAATCTGAAAACGAATATGAAAAGCTAAGAGTACTATCGTCAGCGAAACAATGTATTGGATTAGATGTTGCAGACAGGAGATCATTAATAAAAATGAGAAAGAGTGTTGGAGATAGAACAGAGCCCTGGGGCACACCAGCATTTATTTTGTGGTTTTCAGACTTGAATCCATCCAATACAACTTGTATTGAACGATTCGAAAGATAATTACTAATCCAATGAAGTAGGGATTCATGCAAACCGAAAGCACGCATTTTCGATAAGAGAGCCTGATGCCAAACCCTATCAAACGCTTTTGAAATATCTAGTGCAATAATCTTACTTTCTCCAAAACTATGTAAAGATTTGTTCCACTGTTCGGTGAGATGAACCATGAGATCACCAGTGGACCTATTGCTACGAAAGCCATACTGTCGGTCATTAAGAAGCTTCCGTTCTTCAAGATATTTCTTGAGCTGATAATTAATCAGCGTTTCCATGACCTTGGAAAGAAGGGACGTAAGTGCAATCGGTCGATAATTAGACGGTGAGGAAGATTCGCCTTTTTTAGGAATAGGCTGGACAAATGCGGTTTTCCATCCGCTCGGAACGAGACCTGAGGAGTAGGACAGATGAAAAAGCTTACGCAGTGGTTTTGCCAGCGATGAAGAACACCTCTTCAGAACAATAGCGGGGATACCATCCGGACCAGCAGATTTGTGTATGTTAAGATCTTTTAGGACTCTCGCTACAGTACGAGTGCGAAAAAAGATTTGCCCCATAGAATCATTAACTCGCTCAAGTACAGGCGGAGTCATAACACTCGCTGGCAGAGTTGAATTGGCGGCGAACTGCCTATCAAAGAGATTTGCTTTCTCTAAAGAGCTAACAAATGGAGTGTCATTCACAACGAGCGTAGGAACCGAGGAAGAGGAAGAATTCCTCATATTTTTTACAAATGACCAAAAATTTTTACTGCCTTTGGGACATTGCAGTATTTTTTGCCGTAATTGTTGGTCATGTAAAAATTTGGTCCGTCGAATATGGGCGTTGCAGGACTTCCTGGCTTGCTTGAACTTATTCCGGTTTTCCTCAGTTGGATTGGCTTTAAAACAACGGAAACTTACCTTCTTAACCCTAATAACCTCTTTACAGCTCGCATCGAACCATGCGTTTTCCTTAGGTCTGATGCTTTTAACCCTATTCGGGATAAAAGTTCTCATTCCCAGGAGAATCAAACTTGTGATCATATCAGCGCTGGCGTCAACGTCACTATCGAGGAAGCATAGTGACCAGTTAAAGATCCTAAAGTAATTGTTGAGACCGTCCCAGTTGGCTTTCTCGTATTGCCAAACGGTTCTCATAGGAGCTCTTTCTTTAACTGGAGAGTTTTTACACGAGAAATTTGCAGATATGACACAATGGTCAGATGTGCCTAGAGGAGATAGAACACTAATAGTGTACTTACCAGGGTCAGAGGTAAGAAACAAGTCAAGAGTGTTTTCTGCTCGACCTACGACGTCCGATATTCGAGTGGGCTCGTTGACCAGCTGAGTTAGGTGGTTTAACTCAGCGAAGATCTCAGCACACACTCCTTCTGGTGTTGACTGGCCCGAATGTTGAAGCCATGAAGAATTGTGTACATTGAAATCGCCCGTAACAACGATTTCAGTGCGAGGATAGGACGAAACAATTCTTTGGATGGAATCAGACAAAGCATCAAATTCACGAGAAGTTGATACTCTGTCTAGATTTGGGCTTCGATAAAGGAAGCAATAGTGAATGATTTGCTTGTTCACGGAAAATTTAAACCACATAAAATTGAAAAAAGAATTGGTGCAGAGACCATATTGTGGCAAAAACTGATAAGCAACATCATTCCTAATGTATATGGCGAGACCATGGTGAGAAAAGAATAATGGCACCAAGTTATACCCTTGAATAAAGAATTCAGTGGGATCGGAATCCTCACCCACTTGGGTTTCACTTAGTGCCAAAACAGCTGGCCTGTTTAAAGCAGTATGGGAGTACACAGAAAGAAAATTCGCTCTAAGCCCACGAATATTACAATAATCTACCCTGAAATTTCCAGCCATTGCAAATAAAAGAATAACAAAAACCAAAACAGACGAAGACTTTAAGAAAAATATTACTGCGTTGAACCACAGAATGCTATTCGATACACGCCACTACCAGTGTTATGCCTTAGTAGTGACAAGAATCAAATCCGGCCCTGTTAGTACAAAACAGTAAAATTTTTGTTGCCAACAATCTGCTATCAACGATGACGTAGCTGTGTATCAATTGCATTAGTAATTAAATACAATGCAATTTGATACACATGCTAAGCCATGCGACTGTACGAGAGAAGGGGGAAAGTGAAGGATGGTACTCACTGTGCAAGTATTGAACGTAGAGCATTTAGACTGATTGGTGATATTACCATCATAAGATCATTTACGTCATTTGAACATCGTCGAAATGTTTCTTGTCTCACCCTCTTTTACCGTTATTTTAATAGTTTATGCCCTAGAGAAATAGCCAGCTGCATTCGTCCCCTTAAACAGTTCAACCGTAACACTAGCGCTTCTAGGAATGCTCATCAATGTACCCTCGAGCCCAACTTCGGTCGTACTGTCAAGTACAGAGATTCGTTCTTTAGCCGTACTATGCGAATGTGGAATGCCTTGCCACACTCTGTCTTTCCCAGCTATTGCAATATTCAGGAATTCAAAACCAATGTGCACCGACATCTCCTTTCAAACCCTCTCTCCCTTTCCTAGTGCTCACACTGTGTCTACATTGAGTGTGCGTTTATTATATAAAAAAAATTGGATCTATTGTGCTTTCCAAGAAAGGGAAGGAATGGCTAAGGCATACGAAGGTTGGCAAGGACTCAGGTTAAAGCTGCCTCTCTGATCAATTCTGATTTCTGGGAAAAATTCAGATTGCCTTTTTGTGGCAGAAACGAGAAGTCAATTGTAAGTTGGCGTTCGCATAAATCGTCTAAAAATATGTTAACAATATTATAATTCGTCTTTTTGCTAGACTTTGGACTTTGCATAAAACGTGAAAGATCTTAATAAATAGGATAAGCTGTGACCCGATAGGATATTTTTATCAATATGAACACATGAGGCCTGAGGCAAAATTAATTTTGTTTTACCGTTGGTAATATTCGGCTGTGGATTTCTTGAAACCATGCAAGCAGATTACTGCAGTCTTTCGAGAAAAATTACTAATAGTTCCTGAAGCCGCTAAGGATTTTCTTCTTACAGTTTAAGGAACAAAAACATAGATACATTTATTGACAAGTAAGCAGAAATTAAGGCTAAGGTGAAGCCAATACTAACGGTAACCGTTTGGTCTCAAAACTTGTCATACAGTGTGCTTAGCTTACAATTCATTAAAAAGTCAACTTGGTGACAACTTTTTTTCCAAAAGAAGTCCTGTTAAACGGACCCATAGTCCCTACAATTTTAAGCCACCTCTCAAACTCATGGAAACCAGCAGTTCTTGAAGTATTGGAAAACAATATTCCAGTAACCATTGAAGTGAACCGTCTAGATTTTAGTGAAAACTGTATGCTTTGAAATTATGCAACAGTTAATAATAAAAAATGCATTTCCCCATTATTTCTGACAATGATCGGAAAATCACAATCGTTTTTTTTCGAAATATCAAAGTCTTACGAATGTATCTAAGTATTGGGTAATTACATGAACATTTATTCCTTGCCAAAAATTAATATTGCGAAAATGAAAGGGTCGCAGTATTTGAAAGAGCGAAAAAAAACCTTTAAAAAAAATTGCGAAATGAGAAATATTTACAAATAAAAATTTTTGAGAATAATTGCGAATAGACAGGAAAAACAATTATTAACGTAACTAAGTAATTGACGAAATTGCGATAACGTAAGCAATTCGATGCATAGTTGCGAAAAAAGTGTGTTATAAAAAATTACGAATTTGCAATTTATCAAGGGTTATCCAGAGATGTGAGAGAAATTAGCAAACTGTAGGAAATAGCAAACTAATTCCAAGTTTGTTTAAGCAAATAAAAAACAAAAACATTTAAATGGCAGCCTTAATCCGTTGACTTGGAGTGTATTTTAAAATTAAAATTTTATTTCATTTTGATATGTAGAATGCATCATGCATATTTGGAATATCTTTATTTTTTTTGGAAAATTTCCCTCAGTTGAAAAGGAATTCAAAATAAGCACATAAAACGACGATATATGAGGAAAAGTTCCTTTTTACTTTTTATATACCAAAAGGGCCAAAGTTTAACCCGATTAAGTTAGTCATGTCGTCGTTCGTCTATTTTCTGTGATTCTTTTTTATTTTTGCTACCAACCGACTTTTGTAACGAAACGACCAACAATGTGACGCACAAATATTGCAACCCACATAGATTCAGAAGAAATAGAGACAAGTGGAGCATCCACAGAAGCTCGGGAATTTCTCAAAGGCAATCATGACGCTTGAGGATATTACATTCTCATAGATATATCCTTGCAACTGGTAATTTGCCAAAAAAGGAGAGATTTGTTGTTGCTTTTTACACAATTTCATGTCTTCTATGGATATAGTAGCTCTATATGTACCTATATACGATGCTCTCTTACTTCTTCGTCCTTTTTGAACATCATGAAGTTTTGTAATTTATGCTTTTAAATATGTACCAGGATTTTTGTTGGCAAACATCCAGGAAACAGGACTAAGCTTTGCATTGCATTGCATCGAGGCATCCCATCGAGTGAATGTGAAAGAGTTAGAAGGAGAGTTGGAGGAGTTGTTGTTGTTGTTGGCATACATATATAAATACTAAATCTAGGTTAGCCTGTTAACCCACTAGTTGAGTACAGTTAGAAGTTTTAGTTTGTTTCTTTTTTGTAACGTTGTTGGCGTTGTTGAAAATAAAATTTGAAGAAATAAAAACCTTACAAAAAATAAACGGAAGGAAAATACTTGAACTTCCGAGAGAAAAAGCAAGCATTTTAAAGTTTTTGAGCTTGAGGAATGTCTTATATGGATGCATACAGAGCACATACACACCCACATTTTATCATTTTTATAAAGAAGGACATTAGACACTAAGGAAAAGATAGGACAGAGTTAACAAGATTCCTCTTTACTTAAAGAATGTTTCTTTGTTGAAGTAAAAGAAAAAAGAAAACTTTTTAAGGAGAAGTCAAAAGTATTGCAAAGGATGTATAAGAATACGACTTATGTGCTTTGGTATGTATGGAAAGCTTATAGGAGGGCGTTTTTAAATGTGTTATTTTTGAAAACAATTTTGTGTACCTAAGGAGAACGATGATTTCAGAAATGTATTTTATGATTTTTAAGTTATATTTTTATTTTGCTTAAGGGTTTCCTCTTGGAGAAAGGAGGAAGATTAGAATTTCTGTAGTTGTAATGAGCTAGTTTCGTAAAAGCATACTCATTATTCATTCAAGGCATTTTTAAGAGTGTCTTTTATATTTGCCGCCACTTGTGTAGTGAACAATAAAAAGAATACAAAACAGTTTTGTAGAAATCGTGCACAAATTTGTTCAACATTATTTTTCAAATAATGAAAATTTAAGGAAGTTCGATATTAAAAACTGAAAGGATTGTTTTAGGCCACCAGTATGCTAGGGATAACTAATTGAGGCAATATTTCTTAATTTTTTAAAGAGAGAAATTTCAATCCAAATTCTTTGTTCTTACGGCATTACTTTGATCAGACGAAGAGTTCTTCAGGTTTTAAAGCCTTTGTTGATTTGAAAATTCGATCGAATTTATTATTTTGTATACAAAAATTATCTCCTTTTCTTATCTCAATTTATGTACAAAATATTGGTCAAATGGCCAACACGGTACCTCGGCGGAACACCTTCTTCCGATGATAAAAATTGTCGATGACGCTGAGGCATGATTATGACGTTCTATTCCGTTAATGTGCCGAATTATATAATCCCTTAACTTGTTGCTGACTTATCGACGAACCCCTTTTCTTTCAAATAACAATAAAGAAAGAAGTCCAACGGTGGCAAATCACATGATCTTGACGGCTAATTGGCCAATGAATTTGTCGCGGAAAAGAGCCATCACATTTCGGACTGTGTCTCACGAATAAATGCTAAAATGTTGGCTTTCAGTGTGTCAATCGAAGCGGGCTTTTCATTGTAGATATGAGCCTTAGCATAGCCCTGCAAACAATAGCCTAAAAGACTTAACATCGTACGATTAAGGCGGCCCGTTGACCGACCCTAAACGTGAAATAAGCTGTTCGTCGAACTCGACGCTCACATCTTATGGAAGTCAAGCTCCTCTAATTCTTACAAACAAAAGTTCGTTTTTATTGCACGGTAGCGCCCAATATTCCCAGTAACATTGCGATTTAAATAATCTTTGAAGAAATAAGGTCCAATATTTCCATCATCAAATAATCCGTACTTAACAGTGACTTTCTGGGTGCATTAGTAGCACTTACAATGCTTCTTGCTGCTCCTTACTCCAAATACTCCAGTTCTCCCTTTTCATGTACCCATTCAATCAGAATTGAGCTCATTTCGGCCCAATTTTCAAGAGCCCATTCACCGAAAATTCATCATCTTCAACTGTAACTGTATTTAAGAAGACTTCAACGCAAATTTGATTGCAAAATTTTTCCACGTAGTTTAGTATCAGCAGAAATTTGACATGGGCTTTGAATAGTTTCAAATCTTTTAAATCTCCAGGTCTAGATCAAATCGTACCAGCTGAGCTACAACTTACCATTGACATAACTTTTCCCATCATTGAGATGATCTTCAAAAGTTGTCTTGATCTGGTCTATATACCACAACGATGGAGAGAAGTAAATGTAGTTTTCATTCCCAAGGCGGGCAAATGCTCGTATGTGCAACCCTTAAGATCTAAGACCTATATTATCATTAATTCTCAAAATTCTGGAACGATTGATTGATATCCATGTACGTAATAGAATCTATAAGAGACTAACGATGTCGGTAGAAACAGCCTTGCACACTATGTATCGAATAATCCCTAGAGCAAAAGGCCATAGTATGGCGACCTTCCTGGATATTGAGGGCGCTTTCAACAACGTTAAAACACATGCGCTATCACTTCTGCTATGACGACCCTAAACGGCGAATACTCAATCTGTGAGTTGATTAATGTAATGCTAAAAAGCAAGATCATCAACTCCAAGATGGGGGATTTTTGTACGATAAGGTCCATCGGTAGAGGCACTCCGCAAGGTGGTGTTCTGTCCCCTCTCCTGTGAAACATAGTGGTTAACGAACTACTAATATCCCTTGAGAGGGTAGGCTATAGAGTGGTTGCGTATGCCGATGATGTTGCTATCGTATGCTATATTACACTGAGAGACCTCCTCCAAAACGCACTCAATATGCTCTCTAGATGGGCCGATCACTGCAGACTTAGTATTAATCCTCAAAAAACAAACCTCGTCCTTTTTACACGGAAATAAAACATCCCAGTAATTGTACCTCCTTCAATAAAAGGTGTACCACTAATTTTTACCAATGAAGCAAAATATTTTCGTCAGATAATGGACAAAAAATTAAGTTGGAAACCTAACATTAAGGAAAGAGTTAACAAAAATACAGTAGCTCTTTTCTTTTGTACGGTGTTGCAATATGGTGGACTGCACTGGAAAAAGTCACTTACTACGACAAACTCAACAGAGTCCAACGCGGAGTATTGAGAACCACACCCTCAGTAGCGTTATACACTCTCCTCCATCTGACACATCTTAAGCAAACAAGTGGCAGCGAGTAAGACTCAACGCCTCATCTTAATGGACCAACAACAATGTGGGGCACTCCATCATTTTTAACCTCTTTGGTTTTTAATTTTTAAAAAAACTTCCAAGTATCCATTCCATCCAGAGATGAATGGGAAGACGGAAAACTCCTGGATGAGAAAAGCATTCATATTTTACAGATGGATCCAAGACAAATGAGGGAGTCGGTAGTAGTGTGCACTCAGAAAAGCTTTATGTAATCATCTCATTCCGCCTCCCTAATCATTGTAGCGTCGTCCAAGTGGAAATTTTAGCGGTTCTCTCCTAGCTAAGAGAAAACGTGATATCAACTTCTGATAGCCGAATCTTTTCTGACAGTCAGGCTGCTATTAAATCTCTTGACGGTGCTTCAACCAAATCTCAAAGGCCCTCGATTGCCGATCGTCTCTTATGGTCTCTTAAGAAGATGGCGCAGAAATTTAACATTCACCTCTTTGGTTCCGATAGACTCGCTAAAAATGGAACCGTCGCGTCATGACTATTTCACCTGAAAGGGAGAAGATGGTATACCGATAGCTACATGTAAACTTCTGCTAAAAGAAACCGCTTTTGCGATAGCAAACACTATGTTGGAAAATTTACCAACATGCGCAGCTACAAAACTCATATGGCCTTCACTGGACCTTAAGCGCTCTAAAGACTTGTTTACTCAAAGCGGACTTCATATTAGCTCCCTAATAGGTTTATAGGGAGACACGCAATACGACTTGGTGTAGCCTCAAATGACTTTTGAAGGAGCTGTATGGACGAGGAAGAAGATTAAACAATCTCTCACCATATCTGCACTTGCCCTGCTCTTTCACTAAGACGCAAACTTCATCTGGGAGACTACTCTTTTGATAATCCCAGTGAACTAGCTAAAAAGCTAAAAGCTTTATAACAGCTCAAAATGGTTCGACTAGTAGGAAGTAATTCTCTAGATTCATGTGGTATCACAATGGGCTTTTTCTTTTGCCCTAAGAGTGTAGGGATTCTGAATCTGCAGCCACTTTAACCTAACCTAACATAACCTGCGTATCAACGGCCCAATTGCTTCGAACGGAGTTGAATCGAAAATACAGGGTCTTCACTAACATTAGTCTCAGTTCGCACTTTACCACACTTTACGTAAGCGTGTATTTAGTGTCTAACCATGTTAATCTGGTGCGAAACTTTGTCACAATAGCCCGAATAGCCATCTTATTAATTCGATTGAACCGACCATAAAATAGAAGAAGCGAGCGATCAGCTTTCTTCAATTCAATAAGTTTCAAGCGTTGTTTGTTTTGAAGTCGATTCGTTGTTAAATTATAGACCAAATTGACAAAACTTACGTTAGCTGTCAAAACTAGCGTTACCAGAAATAAAATAAGAAAAAATTACCCATTATTGTTTAAGGACATTTATTAATAAATGAATTTTATAATAAATGTTTATCTAATGTTAAAAAGAATCCTACAATATTTTCTCTGCAAAAATCCGTCTTTTAATTTATTATTTCCATCCATTTATTTATTTCATTGATTCGTGAATTTTTTTTCATTCGTTTCACTCGTTTGATTCTTATGCTTACTATTCACTCCTTTGATTCAATTCTATTACTCATTTTATTAAATTTTCTTTCCCTTTAAGATTTAAAGTCCAGCATTTTTCGTTCTGGTGTAAGATTCCAGAACAATAACTTTTATTTTATCTCCTAAACATTTAATTTATATTCTTATCTTGATCTTGAAAGAGAAAACAAACCCAAATGAATTTATATCTTATTTTAACAAAATGTATCTCCAGAGATCTTTTTCTTGGGTTTTTACAAAATAAATTAAATAAAACCAAACCAAACAAAAATAAAACAAAAACACTGCAAAACTATTTCTAAAATCCCACATTCCGGTTCTAAATCAGGACAGATTAATGACCATTTGGAAACACTAAAAGTGATACATTCTCAACCAGTGAGAGTGTAAAAGGAAGACAGTTTATATTTTGTTTATTATAAAACAAAACAATTTGTAGTTTCATCCTTCCTTCTTATGTTCGAGTCTATATGAATTTTATTTAAATGTAAAAACATTGGTTTTCTATGGTTCTTTTTTGTTGTTGTTTTGCTAAACAGATCCCAAGTCCAAAATTGGACTTTTAGTTTTGTCCATTTTTATAATGAATGAATGCGATACTCATTTTGTGATGTATATTTTTGGCTTGGAGCCAGGTGACACTGTGGCTATGTGCCCAGCCCAGCCGCAGCCCATGAAGGAAGATGTTTTGAATTGAAGACACAAAAATTCAACTGGTCTGCCAATAAAACAAAACAAGAAGAAAAACGAAATCACAGAGAAAAAAACAGAAGTCGAACTTTCAATTGAAAAGGAAAAGATTTTTCAAAGAGAAGTCCATAGCTATGTAGACTATGGATGATGGTTTTAGGACGAGGTCATGAGAATATATAAGAATGAAAAATAAATATGGACCACCATGTTTTTGAAATTGATTTTCAAGCATATTTTTTTTTATATGTTTTTTTATCATATCAAAGAAATTATGTTTTATGGTCAGAGTTCTAGAAAACTGCAAAACTTTTTTTTTATTATTATTAGAATTTGAATAAGCATCAACATTTCATTTTCATTACACTATGCAGTATTTTAAGCAACAGCAGTATTAGTCATTCTTTGGTATTTAAAAATATGTACTTAGTTAATTAGATTAGGTGAAGGAATGAGTGAACTTTTAAAGGTTGCCAAATTTTAAACGGTTTTCTTTGATTTTATTCTAAATTCAGGAGTTTTTTATGTTTAATATATTTTTAGACTTTTTCGTTCAACTTGTAAGGTTCACTAACCGAACTATTAAAACTTGATCTAAAAGTGTTTTGTTTACAGTCAAAGAAAGTTTGTCATAAAATCAAGTGTCAGTACAGGGGTTGTTGAATTCAAATGTGTTTTTTGACTAATTTTCTTTATTTTGTATCAAGATCAAGATTTTTTGAAAATAGTTTTTTTTAGTTCTTATTTAAAAGTGAGGTTTTTGTTTATATTGTGTACATTTTAGCTAAAAGTTCATAATTAAAAAAAAAAAATACGTTTTTACGTTTGTCAAGTGAGTACGAAATACTTTGAGAACATTTGTCTTCCAAGCGGCTGCCTCCACTGGATTTAACACATTCTGTCACTACAATTCTTCGTAGATTGCTCACATTATTTTAGTTTCCGGATGTTCAAAAATGAGCCTCATCAGAAAAGTAATTTTTCACCCAAAATTCTTGTCTAATTCATGCTGTTCTAAGGTCCGAATAAAAGTTGTAAAGCAATTAAGTATATTTGGACTACAGTAATTTTGAAGTCCCCAGTAACGGGTATTAGTAATGGTATTTTACAAAACAAATACTTATTTAATTGAGTACTGCTCCGATAATTAATTGAGTAATTGTCAGGTACCTGAAGACAAATATCCCCTAACATGTACTTGGGAAAGTTGAATTAATTAAACATAGCTTCGAGTTACAATTCTCAAGCATCACTATCCCAGTGCAAATACTTGTGCTTCAAATTTGTTCATTCTTCTTCTAATTTTTCAAGTTTAAGAACGAAATTTGAGATCAGCAAAATAATATTTTTTTTGATTAAAACCTTTAAAATAAAAAAGGTATTGGAACCCCAACAGTTTCTTTATAATCAATCAATATACGTCTGAATCACAAGATAAAGTCCTAGCGATCCGGTTCTAAATTTTTGTATCTTATATATGTTAAATATAAATTTAAATAACATTTCAATGACAAGATCTCCTATCGGGTCCAGATTTGTGACATGACTCTTTCTGTCCTTAAAAGCGGATCTTCTTTAGTTTCTGTAAAGTTTCTAGAGTACTTAAAGACCTCGAAATTCACAAATCCGATAGCCCGGCTTATATCCCGCTATTGTTTTTAAGAGGTTTTCTTAAATGCTAGCAAAAACACTGCGTTATTTTATTCATGTGTCCTACGCTACAGGTCCCTTTCCCATTGGATGGAAAACAGTATTTGTCCAGCCTGTCCCTAAAACAGGTAAATCTTCCTGCCCTCTAACAAATGTCCAATATCACTTTCCAAGATCATGGAAACGCTAATGAATTTCCAGCATATAAACAATGTAGCTTTTGAAGCAAAATCTTGACTGATGATTGAAGTTTATCTAACCGAATAGTAGAACAAATCTTTACATCGTTTCTAAAAAAGTTATATTATTATTGCACTGATATTTCAAGAATGTATTTAATAGAGCTTTGATGCAGAACTAATTATCTTATGGAAAGTGCATGAATTTAGAATTTATGAATATCTTTTTTGTTTGGTTAGAAATTATCTTTCGGACTGTTAAAATCTGATATTAATCAAATAAATGCTGGTGTGCCTCAGGGCTCCGTTTTATATCCAACACTCTTCCTTCTTTTTATTAAATGATATTTTGTCTGAAACTTTAAATCCACTTAATTGTTCCTTTCCTTGTCCTTACATAGATAACTGATCTTCTAATCTTAACAGAATTGTCCAATGTCTAATCAAAAGCCGTGTAGAATTTAATTCTTTGAAAATCCAATGCTGTTTATTCATATGTTTCTTTATTTTGTAGGTAATTTATTTGCTTTATTTAAATAGCCACTTTAAATTGTCTCCTCAAATAATTCAACTGCAATACCCGTACTTCTGTAGGAAATTTATCAGTTTGCCCCAAAGTCCAATTTCCGACGTACTGTTATGTACAGAGAATCTTTTTTTAGCGGCACTACACGAATGTGAAAAGCTTTCTTTTTCTTTTCTTCTTCGATAATTCCGTGCATTGTGTTTAATCATTTTAAGGGCATTCATAACTTCTTCAGTGCAGACACAATATTTACAAAAATAGTTACATTCAATTCTGTGGGCATGAATTTTTCATTTAATAAAGGTTTTTACCTAAACAAAAAATCCAACACTTTTGAAACTTGGCATACTTACTAAGACATGTCTGGTGATGATAAAAAAAAGTCCCCAAGAATCCAACGTGAGCTCTTACGGCAGTTAAAAGAAGTTTGTTTCAGTTCTTCACGTTTATCTCGAAAACTATTTGTCGTATCAAAAAATGTTGTTCCACAAACAAAAGTAATGATTTAAAACTCGACTAAATCGTCATCTTTCATTTCAAAATGTCATCCTCCAGTTTTTCTTTGAATTGGTCCATATTAAGTTACAAAATGAGAGATATTTGTTTATTATCCCTTAATTACATCTTAGTAAAGGATTCCAGAGACGCTACATTAATGAATTGTACACAATCTTCTTCGAAGTAGATACAAAAATTAAGCTCGGTAGACTGTAGAGATGACGTTAACTAGGATGCCCAAAGCCTTGAAGTTTGCAACTAGATGTCGTCGGTTCGCGATCGCCAATGAGGCCAGGACCTGAACCCGGTTGTCGAGTGGATCATGATAGAATAGGACGAATGAAATTAAGGTGCAATAAGAGACTTCATTTTGAATAGTCCGTCACTTTTAAAGCTGCTGTTTTTCCATTTTGGAGTTGTCGATGACGAACAGCCTTAAGTGTGGGAATTGGCCATCTAAAATTTTCATTAAAAAGGGTATTTGACTAATATTGTTGTCCATCGTTACTTTAATACTTATCTTCTTAGAATAAAATAATAATCAATTGATATGGCTGACAATAATAAATTTTTATATCTTACTGAAAAACCCTATGCATCAAAAGCACTACCAATACCCAAATGTCCGGATAGTTAAATAATTTCTGTTTAGCTTGGTCGAATAATTAAGAATGATTTCTTTTAATTGCTATTAAGACTTACGTATACAATGTGGCTGTAGAACTCAAGTTGATGGTTTTTTTTTTGAAGACGAATGATATCGACAAAAGATTGATGGCAGAAAGTAACTTCTATTTTTATTGCAAACCATACTGTTTATAGGTATATTTAACTTTAAAAGGTTAACTTGACTACCTACAATATAACATGAATGAAATCACAATTCTTCAAGTTTTACAATGTATGGTAAAGTCTATGAAAGTATAATGTCATTTGGAACGTTAATAAACAACTCGATATCGTGTTTAAAAATCCTTAAATTGCAACCAACCAACCAACTTGTACACATCGTTATACAAACATTCATATACTTACATACACATGAGTACCTCTAGTGCACCATTAAAATTTCACCCAACAAAAGTTCAAGGAAACAACAAACAACCATCGCCATCGTCATTTTGCAATATTGCAATCACACACATACATACTCGGATATATTCAAAGTTTCGTGAGCTATAAGGAACAAAACGTATATAAAGTCCTTATATTACAATAAAAGACCATGTACGACATTATCGGAATTGGAATACTGTGCGATAGCAAGAAGAAGGCGTGCAAATAATTATATTATTGCGGCTTGTGTGCATGCCAAAGGACCAAGGATTCATTCATAGGGTGGCCCAAAAGTGATTTTCTAATTTAAAGTGATAAAAACTTTAAAACAGATCCAATTTTGTATCATAATAAAGGGTGTTTTTGACATGAAACTTACTTCATTCGCAAAATAATCTTGTCGCAAATTTTGTAAACAACACGTTCTTGAGAATCTCCTGCCTTTTATTCTTTCCCGAATTTGATTTTGTATGCAAACAGCTTGAATTCGGTTTATATAACTTTTGGTAAAGCAACAAAACGCCTTGAAGTCGATGTTTCTATACTCTACATAACTGCAAAAATGCATCCTACATTCTCTTCAGTTCGAGTAGAGTGAAGGCTTCCAGCTTGAGAAAGATCAGCTATATCTTCTGACTCGTGGATTTCACACATTAAAATGATGCCGGTAAGCTCTTTGTGTTAAAATAATCGAAAGATTTTCTTGAGACATACAAAATCTTGAAAAATTAAAATCACCAAATGAAAAAGGTCCAACAAAAAATATTCAAGTTATCGTTACCAAAGAAAAAATCTTCAAGGAATCAATTTTTATTGTCAATGTCTCCAAAAAAACTCAAAATATCAAATTTTTATTTCTCTTCTGACACTAGCATGCCATTCCTTAAACGTGATGTGGTTAAGCTTTTGAAAGTGGCAATAAAATTATAATTTTCCAAAGGTTTATTGATTAGCTTTCGGTTCAAATCCTACTTCAAAATCCTTTAATCACCTGAGTTTTTCAAGATATTACCTTCAAAGATTTAAAGAAAACCATTTCATTATGCTTTTGGAGGCTTTAGAAATGAATGCAGAAGTGTTTTTTTTTCGCGTGTCGTTTAATCTTTATTTGAGACCCCTATCGGTTACATTATGAGCAGCGGTTATTCTGGGTGGAACGCATTCAAAAGGTCCATTTTTAGATGACTTTGGTAGATACATCAAGCTGCTTTTGACAAATGGCATCGAATATGTTGTCTTTAAGGCCCACGGTGGTGGTTGGCAGCTTATTTGCATAGAACGCTCCACATGAAAAAGTCTAAAGGCGTCAAATCAAACGATCTCTGTGGCCAATTCACGTCGCACAGTTTTTAGTTAGCTAGTGTATAATGTTTCGTAAACACATAGTTTAGTAGAAACAAAATAATTTTCCAGACCTACAAGGGTTGCTACTTATATTTCTAGCCTAATAATGAAAAAAACAAAGAATTTCAATTAAAATAGGTTTTCTTCTTTTTTAAAATATTCTCCATGAAGAGCAATACCCTTTTGCATGCGTTAGAACCCTTTTTCGTAGCACTTTTTCCAGTCCGATTAAGGTACCTCCAAAACATAGGTTTTAAATGCATAAACGGCTTCTTCAGGGGTCGAAAAACGGTGTCCGCGCATTTTTTTCAATGTACGGGAATAAAAAGAAGTCATTGGGTGCCAAATCAGAACTGTAAGGCAGATGACCCAAGCGTTCGATGTTTTGGCTGGTCAAAAATTCCTTTGTTTGAGCCGATGTGTGAGAGCTTGCATTGTCATGGTGAAGAATGATTCGCCTCTTCTTCTGCTTCTTTCGAATATCTCCTATGACTTCTGGCAAACAAATTGTCGTAAGAATTGACCGACTTGCGTTGCTATAACCGTACTGTCGCCACCGTGACCGGTAATGCCGAATGCACATCTGCTTCGATGTGCTTATTCCGCGAAAAAACTTTTGTTAGATTTGGCTCATCTTGGAAGACCCATACAGTCTATTCTGTTTTGTTTCGGGCTCATACGCATAGACCCATGATTCTTCACCTGTGTAGAAATTATACACAACCTTTGATGCACCTTAACCGTATTTTTTCAACATTTCCTTGCACAATTCGACACGATCCTTCTTTTGAGCGTTTGTCTGATTATGCGGGATCCAACCCGAACAAATCTTTTTCAAATCCAAATGGTTATGTAATATCTTATTGGTGCTAGTCATACCTAAGCCCAATGATGACTCTATCTAACGATCGATATTTGGAGCACAACAACCTTCAAGAGTATACGTCATTTTAATTGAAATTATTATTTCAATTCAAATCAGACGCTAAAACTTTATATTTTAAAACGGTCGATTTTATATTTTATTGTAGTAAAAACTTTAACCACACAGCCACACCTTGCCCTGATATTAAAGTTCAAACTATTGGAGTGATGGATCAAATACCAGTAACATAACAGTTTGATAAAAATAGTTGAATGTTTATTTTAAAGCCAGCTCTAAAAAAGTTGTGACGTCACAAAAATAGTGTAAAAATTAACGTCTTAAATATATAAATGGATAAATTGGGAAAATTCCAATTAAATGCAGTTACTTGATTTCGGGATGGACACAAACCATTAAGTTTTGCACCAATAAACCCACTGGCATGAATCAACTTATAGATTTTTATTATGAGCGGGGTTCGTTAGGGGTTAATTTTTAAGGTTTGTTTTGGTTAAAGAGTTTTGTGAATAAAAACACAACTAAACAATTCTACTAGCGTTAAGGACCTTTAAATATGAAATATACAAATCTATTCCTAAGACATATTATCACTTTTAAGGCAAACATGGCAAAAAGGTGATTTTTGTACTTCGTGCGCTCTTTACACTCCAATTTGATTTTTAACTTCCCATAGGTTATTGTAATGGGTCCGATTTGTCAAATTGAAAATTTTGACATTTCTCGACGTTTCAAGGTTCCTAGAGTCGAAATAAAAGATTTAAAAAAAGATGTCCGTACGTCCGTACGTTCGCGACTCTCAAGAAAATTGCGTGGGTGGTTTTTTTTACCATAGCAGTTTGAAAAAGTTGAAAATTTTTGTTAACCCTAAATATCTTACGAAACAAAACCGCTAGAGACTTGAATTAAAATTTATACAATATATTGTACCGTTATATCAAAGAAGTATATTTTTTGAAAAAAAATCCATTTAACGGTTTTTTTTTATAAATCAAAAAAAAAACAAAAACAAAATTGTCACATCCAAAATGACTAAAATATGATTTCATCTTCAAAATAATTTTGTGCAACGAAGAATAATGTTTTTGACAACTGATAAAATTTTGAGAAAAATCGAATTGACAGTTTTTTTTATAAAAAAAATAAAATTAAAAAAAAACATTACTCAAAGTTGTCAAAAATTGAATATCGATTCAAATATTTTTTCAAAAACTTGAAATTTAAGCTTTAAACTTATTTTATCTTATAAGAATATTGTTTTTAACATTCTGAAAAATGTTGAGAAAAATCGAACTGACATTTTTTTTACAAAAAATTAAAACCAAAAAAAAAATTAACAAAAGTTGGTAAAAAATGATTTTCGACTCAAATATCTTTTCAAAAACTTGAGATAATAGCTTCTATTTAATTTTTACTTATAAAAAATATTGTTTTCAACATTCAGTAAAATTTTGAAAAAAATCGAATTGACAGTTTTTGTACAAAAAATTAAAAACCTATAAAAAAATGTACAAAAGTTCGTAAAAATTGATTTTCGACTCAAATATCTTTTCAAAAATTTGAAATATTGGCTTCAAACTTATAAAAAATATTGTTTTCAACATTTAGTAAAATTTTCGAAAAAATCGAATTGACAGTTTTTGTACAAAAAATTAATAAACCTAGAAAAAAATTTACAAAACTTGGTAAAAATTTACTTTCGACTCAAATAGCTTTTCAAAAATTAAAAATAATGGCTTTAAACTTATTTTATCTCACAGAAAATATTGTTTTCGATATTCAGTAATTTTAATATAAAAATCCAACAGTCCGTTTTTTCATAAAAAATAAAATCTACAAGAAATAGTAGGCAAATTTTTTAAAAATTGATACGAGTACATATAGACAAAGTTTTAAGCAAGACAAATCGACAGACGGGATGGGAAGTTATCAGTGTGGGTCGCATCCCAGCCTCTTTTTTTATGTTTACGAACACATGTCACGATCACAATATGTTCACAGTTTTGAATGTGTTGTTTTTATGTTAGGGGTATGAAGGTTAGTCTTGTTTTTGCGGGCTCGGCTGTGTTTTGTTGAAAATAATGGAGTAGAGAGTTTGTATTAATGTTTGTGTTAAAAAACGGTATTAAGTGCTCAAAAACTCTTGAAACGTGGTTAATAGAGAACGGCAAAAAAAAATTATAAGTGGCATAAGTAATTCCAAGAGGGTCGAAAAAATGTTAACAATCAGACAAAAAGTGAAAAAATTGTGTTGGAAGATCGTTAAATCACCACTTGGCGCCCTGCGACTTTTTCCTCTTCCCGAAATTGAAAAGGTCCCTGAGGGGACTAAGATTTGCCACAATTGATGAGATTAAGGTTGCATCGCTGAAGGAGGCAATACCAAAAAGTTTTCAGAAGTGTTTTGACGACTGAAAAAAGCGCTTTCACAAATTCATTTTATCAGATAAGAATTATTTTAAAGGGGATAACATTATTTTGGACAAATATTTTTTTTTTTAAACACGTCAACTTACTTTTTGATCAAACCTCGTACACTATGCAAATTCTTGCAGAAGATGAAAAGGTTATTTTCTTAAAGTAGGCATGCCGAGTATTTTATAAGCATATATTTCAAAATGGCACTTTGACATGCTTATATTTTGATTATCCAAATTGTTTAATGAGTAACTTTTGTATAAAAATATATATATTCGATTCGAACAAAACAATTGAATAAAATACGCTATAGTTTTTAAAAACCATAGAAATGTTCTGAGAATTTTCAAGCTTTCATTATAATTTTATATCTCATTATATTTTACACTCCTAAGTAGTTAAATAAATAAACAGTCCGTTGGAAACCAGGGCCTAGTGACTTACAACTCTCAACCATTCCTGTGTGCGAGAAATGTTGTCAGGAATAGAAGGGACCTACAATTTAAGGCCGAATCCGAACGGCTTATTTGAGAAAGCACTTTTTCATGACAAGATGATTGAACCCAAGCAGGGATTGAACCCAAGACCCAACGCACTAACCATCATGCCACGGGTACTACCTCCTAAGTAGTTACCTATTATAAAAATGTTATTTTAACTTTGATGTCTAATGACTTCCAATCTGTTCAAAAAAACATTATTTTATTTGGGCTTTTTTAGTCATGCCATGAAACCGCTCACGCAGAATATCGATTGTGTCTGGAGACGTGCGTGGCACGTAGCGCCATTCTGTTGAAATAATATTTCTTCGGTGTTCAGCAGCATCATTAACTAAGAAGTACAAACCGATGACGCCTCCAGACCAAAATTCACACCAACAGTAACTTTATTTCGATGCATCAAGTTCCTCCAAAAATGGGTCTCGTCGCTAAAGATGATTTTTCGAACAGAATTGCAATCAACTTCCAACCGCTTCAAAATCCAATCAGCGAAAACATGACGCTGCGTAGGGTCGTTTAGTTTCAGCTCCACGGGTTTAGGACAAATCACGACGTAAAATTCTCCAAGTTATTGTGAGCAATGCGAAGTTAACTGCTTCGGATTCTGCTGCTCAGTTTCACTAACAGCGATGTTTTTGACAGATCTTAAGTTTTGTTGACACGGGTGCTGGCTGATTTTCAATGAAAAAAGTCGATGGACTCGAATGTGGCCACCAAACGTTCAATAGTTGACTTGTAACGATGACAAGCTACACCCCATTGGAATGGGTAAAATAAAGGCGCACATGGTTGCTTCTAGAGAACATCCATTTTGAAAACAAAGTTTTATCATTTGCACGTGTTTGTTCGACGATGTAACTTATCATGCTGTTTTCTCTTTTATAACCCATACTGAAGATTTTTTGACAGAAAGTAAAAGAAACAATATAGCCTCCTCGAATTGTCAAAATGAAGCCTTCACTATTAAAAACCAATTTAGTGAAATTTGTGATGATTTTCTAAATAATAATACCTCGCAATATTTAGATCAAATACTTTCAACTTCTCGTTAAATTTTGATGAATTTCGTGTTGAATCCATTTTTATTTTGAAAAATCATAATTGATATTTCGTCGGTGGGGATGATTTCGGGATGTTAAATTTTGGGGAAGAAATGTCTTTAACCCCTTTTTTCAAAATTAATTCAAATATTTTGCTGCTCGAATTTTGGAAAAAAATAATATTAAAACAGAAAAGTTATAATTTCATTTAAAAATTATGAAGAATTTGTTGACCCTCCCTGTAGGTATATTTACCACCATCATCATCGTCATCATGATATTGAGAAATCTAAATTACCCTTATTGTGTGTGTCTTAAGCAAACTGCATTAAACCCACAACACCTTCTTCTTTCTTTTCGTGTCCTTTTGTTTCCGCCTTTAAATATAAAAATAGAAATAAATTAAATAACCTTATCACAAAGTTTGACACATGGAAGTTTTTGAAAAAAAATTGCTCTTTAAGTGCAATGACATTCGCCTTAAGTTCAAAAAGTTACTAATTTATTGCTGATTCTCAGCTCATCATCGCATCGCATCGTATCAATCACGAGTCACAAGTTTGCATTAATAAAGCAAACAGCGAATCACATTATAAAGTGTGTGATGATTGTTAGGAGTGTAAAGTCATTGACAGTTCTGTCATCATCAAAATTGAGGCCTAAAAACACGCGCTTCTTTTTTAAATGTTTTTTAGTGATATGATAAAATTGATGACAGAGCAAACATATTTTGTTTGTTCAAAAGAAATTCGATTAAATTTTGGAAAATTCTTAAAATATCAAAGTTCACTTTTAACATGTCGCCTTAGCGGACTTCCCGTTGTCGTGGTATGGACGACGATAAATCATTTTTATCGAAAAAGGGTTGAAGGTACTCACATAAATTATATAAGATAGGGATTAACATGTACATTTGTTTATCGAAAAAGAAATGATAAGTTTTGCTATCGCATCGTCAAGGTTGATTTTTATTTTGCTAAAATGAATTTCAGAATTTTGGAGCCATTTGAAAAACAAATATTGACTTTACAAAATTGTTATTACATTTACATAAGTTGAGATCCAAAAAAAAAAAGCAAATCATCAAATTTCTTTAAATCGGAGGAAAAGGGATTTTCTCGTAAGTTTTCATTCATTTTTTCTTTGACTTTGACTTTTAAGGCCTTTTTAAATTCTGTAAATTATTTGCTTCATACACTTATTTTTAATTTGTAGACTTTTTCTCATATTTGGAATTTTAAGTTTTTACGTTTAGGAGGTCTCAAATCATAACAGATTTTTTTGACTTCAGACTCATTGGTTTTAGATTTTCAAAGTCTTTCAGTATTGTGTGTTCAATGAAATTTGAGAGGATTTTAAGAAATTGAGTCCTCTGTAACTTGAGAAATAAGCTCACTTTTTGGGGTTTATTTTTTGCTTTAAACATGTTAATATTTGTAAATGTGTTTTTATATAATATTCCTTTGAATTTCGAATTTTCTGGTCAGTGTCCAGGTTAGTATCCAATCAAAGCTTCGGCGTTCGGCTCGGCCGAAATTTAGCCAAAAAAAAACAAAAAAAAAATCGACTTTGGACATTTTAGGCCGGAGAATTCTTGACTTTTTTCAACCTTAAGCTTCAGCTTCGGCCGAAGATTTTCTTTGAGCCTAATAATTCGGCTTCGACTTCGGGTGCGACTGATAATCGACCTTCGGTCGGACACTAGTCCAGGTCATATAAATTTATTGTAGTCCAGGTCATATAAATTTATTTTGGAATTCAAGGTCTCTAAGAGGCATTATTTTATGTGTTCAAAATTTTAACAATTTAAGTTTCTGTTTACTACATTTCCTGCCAGAGTTACTCTTAACGATGTCTGAATTTTAGGTTTATCTTAGATTTTCAGAGTTTTTGAACTTCAGAATTTTAGATTTTAAGATTTCCAAGTTGTAGACTATCAAATATAAGAACAAACTTTAATTTAATTTTATTTTTTGCTTGGATCTTCCGATATTTTCAGATTCTTTAATATAGAGTTTTGGATTTTAAGTTTTCACTAGATTTTTTTGCTCAAGAGATTTTGTGATTTTTTGAACTTAAAATTTTACCAAACTTTATATTTGTATTTTTAATATTTTATAAGTTCTTAAATTATGTTTGTTCTTGAATAAAGGCTTTACGAGTTTTAAATGTGTTTGATTTTTGGTATTTTCTACGAATCCCCAACATTTTAAATTTTTCAACTATGTCACAAAGTTTGAACTTCAAAACTTTGGCCTAGTTTGCAATTTTAAAATAATAAAACAAAAATTAGAAAAGATATGCAAGGTTTTGAGCATATTCGAAAATTAATAGCATTCTATATTTTTATAGATTGTTTTTGCAAAATTTCCTATTCATTGATTATTTTATAGATTCCGAGCATTGGTAATGTCAGTTTTCCAAGTCAAATCTTCCTGTGTGGTGTGAATATTACGTATTACTTTGTAGATGAAAGAAATCTCCCTTCGAACGTAGGCTGCTAAGTGAACAGAACTTGTCAAACTTGTGCTTGTAAAGATAAAACCTCACATCTTATGCTTTGAATACAAAAGATATTTTATCATCAAATATCGAGTCATGAAAGTAGTGGGGTCGTGAAATAACCTCAAATGAAAAAAAAAAAAAAACTTTTTTAAAATTGCACTTTACAAAAGTAAAGGAAGGCCAATTTTTAGCAGTTGTTAATATTAAAATATTTTGAGAAACAATACAAGCTTACTCTTTCGGTGACGTATGGATAGGGGGAGGCATGCTGCTCCCTGCTTGGGCACACTATGGTATTTGGAGTAAGTGCGAGGGGGAGTGTATGCAAAGTATCTTTGTACTAATAACAAACAACCCGTTGATAAGCCAACTTGTCTTCATTTAACATTGTTGAATGTAGTAAGACCAAATGTTGAAAATTATCTTAAAACACTTTACAAACGTGAAATATCTTGAGTCATAGTGATGACTACATATCTTTAATATGTAATAAGCCTGCGGGTTAATAGTCTGAGTACTTTAAAGAAAGAACGACTGTCTCTTAAAAAACAAACATCTTTCCACGATTAAGTAAATTTTGAGAGCTTTTTGCCCTTCCTGTAGAATATGGACTTCATGTCAGTGTTTTATTCAAAATAAGACCTAAATATTTAACAACCTTAACAGCTTGCAGAGGATGAATATAAAACCTTTATTGTCTTTCTAAGGTTATTCTAAGAGATCGTGAAAAACCCATAATTTTTGGCTTGTCAGTATTGATTGTCAGCCCGATAATCATCATTAGTTGCAAATGTTCCGGAAATTTATAAATAATAACGAGATCGTCGGCATATAACAATCCATTGATTGTGTTAATAGCAATTCTTACTCCTCCTGGAAGATCAATTACTACTTCCATACTTATATTCTAAATGGGAAAGTCATTTAGTTTGTTTGATTGTTTGCTTGCTTGTTTGTCCATCTTTCACGTGGCAACGGAACGATAATACGACACGATTTCTAGTTTGAAGGTAGTTACGAGGCTGAGAGTGTTTTAAACTACTTTTTACCGCTGTAAAATACCTACAGCTCACTCGAGCAGATCCGACGGTAGCACTTATAATTAGTTATTCAATATATTCATTTTTTAGAACAGTAATTAGTAGTAGAACAGTAAGTAGAAGTAGGTGCTGTCTGCTTTTGGGCCAATCATCAAACATTTCTTATAATGACATCAAGGAATATTTTTTGATTATCTTTTTTACAAAACGTATTTATTTTTGTAAGCTTCCATTCAATCTAAAAACCAAATTCAAGTCTTTCAGGCATCAAATTCTCAAAATATGAAAAAAGTTATAAATATGCTTTACAGTAGAAGTTACAAATATTGTTTTTCAAGATTATCGACTTTTTTATTCAAAAACTTATTTAAACTTTCAATTCTGATTTATCTGCATTCATCTGCATTCCATAAAAAAATGTGCAACACACTGTAAAACATAACACTCTGACTTTTCTTCCAATGCAGCAATGCATCATTTTTTTACAACATGCAACACGACACACACCATAACCTTTTATCATCATAGCATGCAATTCAAGACGTAATTGTTGGGCTTAGGTGTACATTTTTGTTTTTTCATTTCGTTTAAATTTAAAATTAAGTTTTAAAACAATTTACTACACTTTTCTGCTTCCGAGTTTATATGCATCACTGATGAGGTTAGTCCTTGTGAAGGTAGTAATCACAATAATAATTATATACATCCTTGTATGTTCAACAAAAAACACGCTGTTGCACTGCGACAATATTTTTCTTCGATATGCAAATTTAAAATACAGAGGGGTGCAAGAAAAAGTTTGAAATTATCGTTGATAAAAAATTAAATTATATTTCTCAGTCTTCCTAACAAATACTCGAAAGTGTCCAAAAATGAAAGCTTAAAATTCTTCGAAATGTACAATTAACACAAATATTTTACTGAATTTGTAATCTTAATTACTGTTTGTCTTGCTTTTCGAACTCAATTTCGAAATATCGAACTTTCCATGTTTTTTAGTTTATGAACGTTTTAAATCAGTATTGATATAATTCAATAAAACAAATGAAAACTTTGAATAGACGAACAAGTCTAACCCCACAACTTTTTTATTTTGTTCGAAATTTAATTCGAAGCACAGACTTTGTTGTAAAATAAATCATGAAAATGTTTAACTTTAATTAGTTCTATTTTGATTTAAAAATTATTTGAAGTACTGTAAATCAACTTCTATGTATTTTTCGAACATGAGTTCGAATTTTTATGTAAATCCTTAAATTCGGTTTCTTAATTTTGTTTCATGAATTCTTCTTGGAAATTTGACAAGGAACAAAATTTAAAATACAAAACAAATTCGATTGAATTTGATTTCAAGAAAGAACGGCGAATTTGGATTTTAACCTTAATTCGAAACATTCGAAAGCTATTTCGGCCATATTCAGTTTAAAGTAACAATGCAATTTCTGGACTTCTAAATTCTAACAAAGAGTTAAAGTTTTCGAATTTGAAATTCGATCTCAATTCGAAAAGTGAAATATTGCCACATTAAGCGGTGCAAATGCTTTGAAGGGGACTTATGCTAAGGACACAAAAAACATAATTAAAGAATTCTTTAAACTCTTATTCGAACTTTTATTCGAAATTTGAAATTTTGCAGTTAAAATGCAGAGCAAAATAGAGTACTCGTTTTTCGAAGTTAATATAAGCCAAGTGTATAAAACTGTTATATATTTCATTTCTACTTCATTAATCAAACAATTTTAATTTCACATGTGTCCAGTTTTTGTAGACACCTCTGTTTCCAACACAAAGACAAAACTGCACAGCCATTCACGGTATAGTGAGCAATTAATTTTGTGTATAGGTAGCTGGCTTCACTGTTCGAAATCGAATCGAGCACATAATGGTGTTGCATATGCGACAAGCGATTCGTGGATCTGGGAGTTTCGTGCAAAATAAAATTTAAAACAAAAATAATGGAAGTCAACAAAAAATAACAGTTGCAATATTTATTGAATCGATACGCTACAATATTCGCGTGTTCATTTATATAAAGGATGAAAATATGTGCATATGTGTATGTGAAAATTCTTTGTCAGGATAACAATAAAAACACACACAGCCTTCTCCTCGTTCTCTCTTTTCACGGGAAATTGAATTTTAAATTACCCAACATTGGGTGCATTGTACAGGAAGTTTTCAATGCATTTATGCAACATGTCCCTTCAATGAAAATGGAGACCAAAAAAAACATGTCCTTTATACATTTTTGTGTTAAGGCAGTTAAGCCAGAGTCTGGAAACATTTGTGCTTGTGTATAAAACAAAATTGAGTTTTTGTTCAATTTTCGAACCACACCAAAAAAGGACATAAATTGAAGCTTTAAAAAACACAAAGTCTTTACAAAAAAACTAAAATTTGTTTACTTATTCATTCTTATAGCCATCACTGAGATTGTCAAGATATATGTAGTTTCGAATACCTACATACTCTTCAAAAAGGACACAAAAGTTTTTGGGGTTTTAGAATTTTGAAACTGACTGACGGTTTTGTATGTAGGTAGGTTGTGGTTGAAATGAGCTTTACTTAGTCATTTATATCCTTCAGGATGTTTCTTTTTAGAATTTGCTTGTTTTGGTTTCATATTGTTCAAGCGGCTTTATGGCAGCTCAGAAGTGAAGTGACGTAGTTAAACTTCCTTTTACTTTTTTACATCAAATGAACTATCGAGTTCACATCTTCTATACTCTCTTTTCTAACTCCTACGATATTATCCTAACCGCAAAAAGTTTTATGTCTTCAAATGGTTGGTTGTAAAATAAGCCTTTAGGCAAGACAAAAATATACTATAAAACACAATACAACAACAATATAAGGACAAAGTAGCCACTTTTGACATTTCATGAAAGTAGCCAAAGGGTATAATAAATATACGACTACGATGTAACGTTTATGTTGGAAGAGAAAGAAATTACTTTTAAAGTGGTGATGGGGGCGTATGTGGAATATTTTTTTTCTGCTTCTTATATGAGAAAATTTATCATTTACAATGTTGAACACGGGGGGGGGGTAAGCGAAACAATATTAATTCTTTAATGAAAGCACTTTGAGAGGAAGTTAGCCAGAAATAACGATGTCATTGAAACTCAAGTTGTGCTTGTTTTAGATTATAAATTAGAATTATGAAGGTTTTTCTTGTGATGGTGATAGTTGGTGAAAAGGTGGTAATTTATGTTAATAAAGGATGATTTTTTTAACTTTAGGGTCAAATAAGATAAGTGATGTTGAGTATGAAAAGTTTACAAAGTTGTGAAAGTTTTCATTCTTTAATTAAGAGATTTTTTTAAAATTATCACTATCAAACTTTCAAGGCTGTTTAAAGTTTCTGTTTTACTTAATTGACCCTTTGAACTTTTGTGTGACAAATGAGTAGACATATATCTTAGTCACATTTTCGTAGTATGGATGGGAATTGAAGCTGGAAATAGCTTTCCATTTGACAGAAGTTGTTGGAAATGTGAAGTTAAGATTTTCTTGGCGATAGCTGGAGTGATTTATGATATTTAAACATAATTTGATTCATAGCCTCGGAGTTTTCCTCTTCAAAATGTCAGTCACTGTTCCAAGAAAATTAAACTGGTTTCCATAGACGATTTTTTAACCAATTTAGTAAATGGGTTTCTATGACTTTAAATATTTTTAAGATAGATTTCTCATTTTTCCGATAAGTATTTCCAAAACAAAGTATTCTATTCAAAGTCGACTCCATTTACATACTTTTTTTTTAAATTTATTCAACGTTTTAAAAGTTGTACTTTAATAATAGAAAATTGTGTTTGTTAGAAAAGGGGTTTTTAATAAGATGTTTTTTTTTTGGATAGCTTGCTATTTAGGCTTCAGTTCCCTTTGAACGTGTCTTTTTTGACACTTAACAATTAAAAATGAAAAACAAGGCCATTATGAAAAATAGAACGATACATTCTTTGACGGCACATTACATTTTGCATTCAAAATTCGCCAAATCAAATCTTTTCGGCTCGTCGTCGGTAAGCATTTTATCGGTCGGAATTATTGAAACTATTTTAGCTTATGAGACAAGTTTGTGAGATACTTCTTAGGTCCAACGTTGAGCTTCCAGATTTCTGTACCTTTCAGATCCAATCCACTTGAATTTAAGACAGATGAAGGGTTTCGTGAAGGCTTGTACTCTGAACGACTAAATTCTCTCGTCCGCCTTCCCAATCATTGTAGCGTGTTTTAAGTGGAACTTTTGGCTATAAAAGAAGTCTTGTCCTGATTTAAAGAAACCGTGTTATCGAGATCTGATATCGGAATTTTCCCAGATAATCAGGCCGCTATCAAACCTCTGGACTCTGTTTCTACAAACTCTATAACAGTCCTTGAATGCCGATCATCTTTAATGGAGAGTCATAGACACATTAAAAGGCAGATGAACTCGCCAGAAATGGTACAGTACAACACAAAGCTTACTACCTCCTAGAAGATCATATAAGCTCGATAACCTGTATCATAACTGGGCTCTGGCTAATAGAAAAGCACACTAAACGGCTAGGTGTATTCTGAAATGACTTTTGGAGAATGAGGAAGAAGATGAAACAGTTCTTCATCATCTGTGCTTAAAGACGCAAAACCTACCTTAGTGAGTTCTTTTATGACATCTAAACGATCTCAATCAAATCAACATAATCAGTCTTCCATGATTCGTAACGTACTCTAAATGGTTGTATAGAGCTCAGAACAAAGCCTCGTGATTCATGTTGTATCGCAATAAATCGATAAACTGGCCTAAGTGTGTCCTACTCTGCTCTCGTACAGCCAACCCAACCTACTTAGGTCCTCGAACCTACAAAGTCTTTTCTCCAGTGGTACATAAGGAATCAACTACTGCTACGCTCCATCGTATGTGGTTTCCAGCAAATTGTTTGAGTTGTTCTTCATTCTCGTCGATTAGATCTCCACTTATCTTTCCTATGTGCTTCTCAAGAACCTTTTGCCTTCTTGAATGAGTAGATTCCACTGCATTGCGTGGCCTACAATGCTGTCATAACCTTTTCAAAGCATGTGCCAAAATCCACTGCCACTTGCGGTTTCGTATAAAAGTTTCAATGAGTTCCAGTTCAATTACCCTATATTATAGAAGAAGTTACCTAGTAATCGTTGCTATTACTTTTCAGCTACTGCATCCGAATAACAATACGGATTTGACACTTATATCTAAACAGCCATAGCCTTTTCTTCAAGCTGAGGGTGCTATTCCTTTTAAAAATTATACAACATCTTGAACTCAGCCTTAGATTTCTCGATACAGCTGGCGATATCTTGTTCGGGTCCGCCTTCAGTAAAGGCAATATTCCCAAGATACTAGACCCTATATACTTTCTCTACTGGTGCTCAGCAAGGTTCATTAGAGAGGTGAAAGGTTCGGAGACTGATTATCCTAATGCTTCCCGTACTGATTAGCAGCCCCAAGATTTCTGCTCTTCTCTGCAGTCTTGTTGCGATTTGCTAGAGATCGAATAGCCTATAAGTTACGAAGCATACGTCGTCTGCGTAGTTTAGAGATGCGTCAGGTATGTTGTCAGAGACCATCTTATTCCATCATTTCGTGTCAGTAGTCACCTATAATTACACAGTTGGAGAGTATACAGTCCTGTCTGACTTTCGACTTCCTGAACCCGTCATAGAAATTAACTTATCCGAGATATTCCTTTTCTACAATTCTGATAAATTTCCTGTTGATATTTTTAAAAACCTTCTTAAAATCAATGGACATCAGGTGAAGTGTTGATCGATAATGAAAGCACAGTTCCATTAAGATCTCGATGTTAAATTGTCTCATTGTTATTTGGAATAAGACATTCCACAAATGACACTAAGAACAGAATAAGGGAGCCACGTGAAAGATACAATCGATTTAAGATCTTAAAGATGAATTTTATGATGCAGTTAAGTTGTTCGAATTATTCAAGAAGCAAACTATAATACGTTCGGTACTTTCGGATATTACGTGGAAACAACCCCTACAAAAACGAAAACAAAAAACAAAACCAAGTACCTCACTCTAAAATTCTATTTAAATCCTAATCCCCAATAATAAAAAAAAAATAAACCCAAAAAAACATTTGTAATTTTATATATATTTTCTTAATTTTAAGTTCAAAAAACAATCTGTTAGCATTTCTCATTCGATGTGTTTTTCCCACAAAAACAGAAAAACACTAATTATCCCAACCCTCTTCTAATAAATCCCTCACTTGATTTAAAATTCTCATTTCCGAACAAAATTATAAAAAAAAACACTCACAAACATTTTCCTCTTCATCGTCATTTTATAGGAAATTAAAAAGCTATCGACCTCATTTGTACACAAAAAACACACAAATCTTCTCTGCCACTCCCCCTCCACCTACTCCTTTCGTTTATACAAATAAATAATTTAATTAATTCTCCAATCTATCTTATTGGATTGGTGGTGGACTTATTATAGAATTTTCCCAAATGTTCTCATATACAGGCAAACAAAATATAATAAACATATTTCTTAAAAAGTGTGAATACGTACATTTTTTCGCCAGAAAACAAAATTATTTACTTTGGCAAAGTTTCAAAAAGGAATAAAATTCAAAATGTTGATGAAGGTACTCGTATACGTACTTCCTTTCCAGTTTCATAAAACTAGTCCAACATGTAAACAATTCTCACGCAATAAACGAAATAAGGCCTATTGCAAAAAAAGGAGAAAACAAAAACACGAGTGGCGCCCAACGGACGGACATGTGTATCGTTCTTTCTACACCACAGTGGCGGCGGTAACGGACGTGCACAGCACATAACAATTTTTCAAAATCCCAAAAACTCGCACCTAGTTGCAATTGAAACACATTCTAACAACACTTTCATATAACTACAAAATATGTGAATACACTCCAGATCAATGAATTGAGGTCAAATCCTAAACAATGTCACTTTTATGTACGTCACAAAATATGAAGAATGCAATTTTTGATTCCACATTATTTTTTTTTTCAAGAATTTGTTTAGAGTCAAAAGTATTAGAATAATTCACTTGAGTTTTTGAGAACCGTTGCCCATTTTTAAACGTTAAACAGTTATTTGGGATGTGTCAATTGAGTGATTTGGAATGTGTGTATTTAGGTAATTCCCTGAGCAATTAAATTTTCCTTTCAAAACTATATCACAGCCTACAGTCCCTCCCCCATCCTCCCATGACAGAGAATAGAACAGAACATTTTTGAATTTTCAGATTGTTGAGAAAATAATCGATGATGATGATGTTTGGGGAATTTCGATGTGTGAAACTAAAACAAGAAGATAAACTTTGAAAAATATTTTCCGCATTCCTATAAGCGTTTAGAGCAGAGCGCGTGGTGTGGTGCTGCTGCTGATGCTTGGGTTTTCCTCTTCGATGCGCGAAATATAGTTTTTCAACAGAGTGGATTTGGCAAAAACAACTGTATTCTGTGTGAGGCTGTGATGCTATACGCGTTGAGAAAAAGAATAAAAATCCCCTTGAGAGTAATAAAATATTATGTCTTTCATTTGTGTTCTTGATATGTGCTGTACAATGGGCATGTTGCATGTGCAACATGAGGATTTGAGATCTTGCGTGGGACTTAGGACGTAGGAAGGGAAAGCAATGGATGACATGTGTTTAGATAAACGACGACGATCGACATCATTGAGTTGTATACTTGCTGGCACATTGAATATAGAAAAGCCCTTCATCCCACAAATAGAAAATATACAACCTACGTTATCCCACTTCTGACGAGAGGGACAATTTATTTTTCTGTTTTTGTTTTTGATCTTTTGTATCTAAGTATCAACCGACATCTGTGGATGATTTTAGAATGAGATACATAAATTGATCCCCCCGCAATCGCTTCTCTAAACCAAAAGCAATCCACAGCTAATTGAAGATTTATTGGTTATAGATTGTGGTTGAGGCGGTATTTTATGTTTATATTTTAATATCTGATATTTTTTTTTTAATTTTAATTGCAATTAGAATTTCTGCCGCAAATTCGTTGGGGGGAGGGTGATACCATCATAAACACTTGATAGTATATTTACATTTTAAGCAGTTGTGGTTGTAATTTGGTTGTTTATATTTTGCGGTACTTTAAAAGATGTCTATCTATAATAATAATGATTCCTTTGTGTGGTTTTGACAGTAAAGAAAATTATTAATATGCGGCAGAAAATCTAAAGGGGTTGTTCTTTTCAGCATTTTACGGCTAAAATGTTCTTTCAAGTTAAAGTAAATATTTACAACTTCTGTTTGAATTTCAAACATTTCTTTGTTTTTTGAAATGTTTGTCCCTGAATATGGTTTTAATTTAAGTTTTTGTTCACCAAAAACATTTCCGCGTTTACATAATTTTGTTTGAAATTTCGAAGAATTTTATTAAGATTAAGAAAGTCTGGACTTTTTTGCGGCTTATTTGCTTAGAAATGTTAAAAGCAATTGCAAAAAAACGGGTATTTCTACCTTAACAACGAACAACATTAAAATAAAAAGAAGCAAACGACTACTATAAATATTTCATTTTGATATTTAAAAAAATTAAGTTATTTTTAAGACAAATCAATAGATGTATGTATGTATATTTTGCTGTTAAGATGAAAGTTTTGCAATTAACACTAAAAAACGATATAAGCTAATTGCCAATGCTACTTCAGTTGCAGAGTCATATCCTATGCCTGCCCTTTTATAGAAATTATACTGAAATTCTTTTATTTTAATACAAACGAAACTTTTTGAAATAAGACTCAATGAATGCTCGTCATCTTAAATATTTTTTAATGGGTTACAAACCAACACCTCCATCAATTCGATGTTATCAGACCAAAATTACTTTAAATGTTGGTGACTTACCTGAATTAGGTAATTAATTGTCTTGTCGAAAAAGGTTCTAACATTTTCCGGAATCTCCTCAACTGGGAATAGAATTGTGTTAAGGCATGTTGGGAAAAACTTTACTATTCCTGTTGTCGTGTTGAAAGAAAGTGAAGCCTCACCACGATCTCTAAAAGACCCGTGAAGCTTTTTTTTACAAAATAAATCATTTTATCTGAAATAAAGAAAGGAATGGTTTTTTGACGGTCGTTAAAATTAAAGACAGTAAGAACATTAATAATTCAGATTCTGACTAGACTTAAGTTTAAAACGGGTTAAACCATACTGGTAGACGAATTTACGTTTTTTGCAGGATCACATATAAAACAATACTTTTCTTAAGGACTGAGATGTCATGAATTCGAAATCTCGCCTTTAAATTTGTGTAGCACACCAGGTTTTTAAAAAAAAGATATACATAAAAACGGGGTTTATAAGGCTAAATTAAACAAAGCATAACCCTCAGCAATAGACTGACAATAAAATGATGATTTATCAAAGTCAAATTTTTAGTATCATTCTTATTTTTTGGAAATTCTCATTATTTAAAGTTTAAAGCAAACCTTGAATTTAATACTTTCATAGTTTTAAAAAAACTAGTTTTGAAGTTAATTTTGAATGCTGATTTTGAATCTGAACTTTAATTAAAAGTTTTAAAAATTCCCCTTTTCAACATTATTTTTATATTTGCTAATTTATATACCAATTCAAAACTTGGTATAATAAAATTGTTTAAAAAACAGATTCAATATAAGAGCAAAACTTTATTTCAAACCGTTTTTCCTTTTTCTATTGAAAACTTTTTTTTAACCATAAATAGTTTAGTGTTTCTTTAAGATTTTAGTATTTTTTTTTTTTGAAAACATACAGGGTTATTGAATTTGCGTTGGCATTATGTGTAAAACACTACATCATTTAAATGAATACCACGCGAATCGTTACCAGCAACGATTCCTTTGAAGCTTTTTGACACATATTGGAATATTGGGTATCTCAGCGATACCTTTTTTTTTAAGTGCTCAAGATTTCTAGGTTTATCTGCATAAACACGGTCTTTCCGTAGCCCAACAAAAAAACAGTCTAGAGATGTCAAATCTCATGATCTAAAAACACAAAAATGTTCGAACTTCCATTCAAGTTACTTTTTTACATAAAATATTTGAAACAAACTTTATTTTATCAAACTTTCTTGCACCTGATATTATTAAATATTAATTGATAGCTTTTTATTGCTAATAATTCATTTTCTTGTTATTTTAAACAAAGTCATTCTTGCTATTAGTCAACTATCAATTGATAGATGTTTCAATCTTATAACATTTCCAAGAATATCAAACAAAAACTTTATTTATCAAGAGAAGTAAAACAAATTACTTTTTTTTTTTATTTTCGATTTTTCCAAATTTTTTTCGAATTGAAAATTTTGATATTTTTCCACGTCTCTAAATGAAATGTTTTTAGAGAGTTGTGTTTTTTTAGTCCACCATATCTCACGAACCGGCAGTGACATTGACTTCAAATATTTTTTGCGGAAAGGATTTTAAAACAAAATAAAGGCAATGTTTTACCAAAGTAATTTAAAAAAAAAATTTAGTGGGACCCAAATATCTCTCGAACCAATTACGCTAACGACTTCGAAACAAATTCAATGAACGGTTTTCTTTATAAATAATGAAAAACTCAGAATATTGCGAAGAAAAAATGATATTAATTCCAAAATGATTATACAATCATCATCGAATCATTGGAAAATAAAGTTTTTGACTTCTGGTAACATTTTTAGAAAACACGAAAAGCTAGTTCTTTTGTAAAAAAACGTAGCAAAAATATACCAACAATTCTTAAAAATTGATATTCCACTTGAATATCTTTTCCACCATTTAATATTTTGTCTACAAACTTAATTTATCTTATTAAATACATTACCGCAAAATTTAAATGATTTCGTAAAAGGTAAAAGCCATTTTCAGCAATTTATTAGACTTAAAGGACAATTCACCTTATTTTAAACAGTTTTAAAATCTTACTATTGCTTACCAAATTTCTAAAGTTAAAATAACGGAAAGTCTACTTTAAGTTTTACTTATTTACTAAATCCGTTTGATTTTGAAATCTGTACAGATATTTTATAAGAGCAATGGATGGAATGGTCCAATCAACAGTTGGAAATTCCGATTTATAGGTCCGTTTAAGCGTAGTTGCTTTGTTTATTTTCACGAACCGTCACTTTAGAAATGTTTGGATGCTTGTTTTTTAACAAAAAGAAAGGTTTAAAATGTTCGATTCCCTTACTAAATTCTAAATATTTAGCAAATTGTTTAATCCTTAGCAATAGGTTGTTTAAATTAGTCCATTGTTTTTAACATTTGTTTAATTATTTAAAGAAATAGAATTTTAAGTTTTTTTTTTTATTAAAAATAATAATCTAGAAAACTTTTAATAACTGATTTTGGAATCCAAAATCTCGATATGTATACACAGTAAACTCTTGTTAAAATCAGTTCTTTAAAAAAATGTTACTAAAAAGTGTTGAAAATTGGTTTTCAATCAATATATATCTTGGGAAGAAAATTAGGTTCTGAAATTAAACTTTCCTTATCCTTGTTGTTAAGTTGTTTTTTTAAGATGTATTGTATATATTTTAAAAATGTTCTTAAGAAAAGAAACAAAAAAAGTATTAAAGAAAAGGGTTTTCACTCAAATATTTATATTTTTTTAAGCAGCGAAAGGTATTGATTTTAAACTTCTTCGATCTTACAAAAAAAAATGTTCATAAATATATTGAAAAACCTTTACAAATATGGACATACTGAACCAAATTTTTACTTAAATACAACAGCAGATTTCTTTGGCCTAACGAAACTTTAATTGGATCCTAGCCAATGAAAAGCTTCTTTGGCCCTACGAATGAGGCTTCATACTTTAATGAAGCGATTCGTAAATGTATTAAGTTCTACATTTTACGAATTTTCTTTATAGTTTACTATTCCCTTCTTAAATGGAGATAACCATTATTTTAAAATCACATTAAATAAATAAACAGCAAGAAAGTTCGTACAAAATGGAGGAACTTTTAACATAATCTAAATTAAGCTTCTTGATTAAACTATGAGAGTTTACGGATCTTATAATGATAACATGAAAATGATAAATAATGTACAATACAGTTAAAAATAGATAATATTTGCATTTATTAGATAGAAATTTTATTTAATATTTTAAATTATAAACAAAAAAATCATACGTTAACGAAAAAAGTTAATCAATTAATGAAAACATTTTCATCGCTGAGTGAAAAACATTCATAAACCAATAATTTATTTTCTAATGAGATTTAAGAATTTATTTTAATTCATATTTTTTTTAAAGACTTTTAATCAAAAGAGTATTCGTAACATATTCGTAAAATGTCTTTCATTAAATTATGAAAGTCTTCATTAAATTCCCGAAATCAGATCTGTGACCGAAAAAAAGAGTATAAAGCGTTTAAAGTGTACAAAACTCTAGTATTATTTTTCTTTCAAAATTTTTGTCAAACTATTTTTTAAAATAAAATAAAAAAAACTTAAACCCTATTTACGAACTTTTAAAACAATTCTGTACAATTAATAGTTGATCCGAACTTAAGATTAACCTAAAAGTATAAAATGCTCTTTAAACATAGTGAAAAAAGTTTACTAATTTATTTGTATTTTCTTTTTATTTCAGAAACTCACACAAAATTAAAAAAACAAAAATCTCAAAGAAAATTTATTGCTGAGAAAGTGGTAAGTTCCTTTATTAAGAACAAAAATCCTTTTTAATTCGGCTCAATATAAGCCAGTAAAGTATTAGCACCACCATCACCATCAGCAGCAGCACGAGTTGACCTCGAAGAAAAGTTTTTAATTTTAATCCTCGTTTATCATTTTTTCACAAAATGAAACCTGACAAACTTTTAATATATATAAAATATCCTTTTTAAAGCACAAAAAAAAGAATTAGGATTAAATAAAAAGTATAATGCAGGTGCAATGAAGATTGAAAAGGATAAATTGCAACAAGCACCATCAGTAGTATCAGTATCAGTCTTAGTATGTATGAAGCAGAATGTCAGGGTAGTTGTTGGTATTATAGGGGGGTATGAAAGTACCCTGTTAAGGTGATTATTTGCCTTTCAGGCCATGGCTAAGAGTAGGTACTTTGCTTGAATACATAAATCACCTTACATTCCCTTGATGTAACAAGGATTTCATGCGCTCTTGTATTTATCCTTCGTGTGCCTGAGATAAGGTCTTTCTCTCTCGTGTAACTAGCAACCAGCATCGCACGTAAGCCAAACTAAAAGTATCCCTTTTAAGGAACTGCAGAGCAAAAAAATCAACTCCCCATAGAGACCAAAAATACCTGTTAACCCCCAACGGCCTTGACCACAAATTCAGCTCCTGCTGGTGAAATTTACAACCATAGCAAGGCAAAGGTTGTACATGAGTACAAGTGAACTCGTTTGATTCGCTTTATTTCACTTGCACTCTTTCAAGATGAAAAACCAACCAGCTCCACTTTGCCCGCAACCTCGCTCCGATTGGCATTGTGTTTGTTACACTTTTGGTTTGTTAGAGGGCGCTAGTTGTTCTTGCTCTCATTTCTTTTTTTCTGTACAGAAAAGGATACTTGAATATCCTTGTTCTAAGAAGGACGACGATGATGATGCTGATGATGGTTAAGAATACCTAAGCGAAAAATTGATGGATAGAAACATTTTTTTTAATCAAGAAATTTTCTTTTTCTTTTTTCTTAACGTTTTTACGCGTTCGTTGTTGGGTTTAAGTAATTTGATTTGTTTTTCGTTTTGGTTTTAAAAAAGCATACACATTCAAAGAAGGAATAAAACAAAATGGCTTGGAAAAAGGATATTCCGCCAGAGCTTGAAGGAAATGAAAGGAAAAGAAAACCAAGCGGAAACTAAACTAAATTCGCTCGGTTCTTTTTCGCTAATGGAAAAATAATGATTTTTTTGTATTTGTTTTTCGTTTTTCTGATTCGTGTTCAGTATTTCGGTAGAATTCAGTTGGAAAATATGAGATGATGATGGTCGCGTGGCTGATTTTGAGTTTGATGTGTTGCTTTTTGTAAACTTCTTTCGAAAACGAAAAAGCTATTAAAATTGAAATTAGTTTAGTTCTCTTAGTAGCTTTGCAGAGGGGCGTTGAGGGTATAGATGGATAGATGGTAAAACTTTCGAGTATAGTTTTAATGAAAGTTAAACGAGAAAAGTTAAGTTTTTTTCGAATTTTGACGAAGGATTATAATTTGATATGAGATAAATGTTTTTTTTTTTTTTGTTGAGGTTTTTATTGTTTTGGTTCAATTGAACACAGATGGTTTGATAAAGGATTGACGTTTAATTTAGAGGGTGTTTTTAAATTGTAAGTGGGTGTTTGAGTTTGTTGTATATTTTTAAGTGGTATTTTAATGAAACTGTGTTGAGAGATTCGTTTCTTCTGTCATTCTTTTTAACATTTCTGTAAATTATACTGTTTGCAATTTTTGTTCAGAATGTGCTAATATAATTCAGTGAGATTATTGAGAAATATGCTTATAGAGGATTGAGTCTTCTTACCGTTTTTATAGATAATGTATTTATTTATTTCGTCTTCAAATGACATAACTTTATAGAGACTACATTTGAATCAGAATATTTATGTTATAATTCAGAATTTCAAAAGCAAATAGTGCCGAATATAGTTTTGTTCTCAATACTAAAAGTTTTAAATCAATTAAAGCACATCTATTCTCATATGATGGTATATTTGAGTTTCTAAAAATATTTCGTAATGCAAATTTGCTAAATATTTTCTGAACCCTTTCAATCCTGTAGACACTTGATTAATTAAAAATATTCCATATAATGCAACAATATTCAAGCAAATGTCTTATAATTGATACATAAACGGTTTTAAGTCAAAAGACTTAGAACCATTAGAAATAAAACGCAACATCGACTTGGCTCTAGAAATAGTGTGGTCAATTTGAAGCTCGTTTAAGAGTGGAAGATAATTCAAAAATCTTTCTGGTTAGAAAATCTTTCTTATGATTGACATTGAATTATATTTACATACAGAAAACCCATTTGTAGTAAACCAGTTAACAATGCAGTTAATATCAATCTGAATCTTACTGGAATTCTAATGCAAATTGTATACAACTAAAAATCTTGATATTTGGAAAATCATTAATAAAAAGAATAAAGAGAAGTGGTCCAAGATGGCTGGCTTCCGGTATACCAGAACAGTTTTTTTATTTGGTTTAATAGTACATCACCAATTTTTACATATTAACAAAGTCTTACCAAATAACTTTTAATCCGACTAAGGAGAATGGGCTATTAATACCCTTAACATGTGGAAAGTTTAAACAAAGTGTAAGCATTAGGAAAATAGGGACGCATTAAAAAAGAAATTCCGGTGCACATTGGTTTTAAAGTTTCGAATACCAAAACGATAGTGAACAACAGAGTTGGCTAAAGCATTTCACGTTCTCGATGTGCGGTTAAAAAGAGAATCTCCAAACTTCAATTGGTTGATTTCGTTCAACCTTTAGTATTCAGATTGTCACCGATTCTACCTTTAGCAGAGCTGTAAAAAATGCAATCATCTTTGTATTGCAGTTAAATGATTGAAAAGACTTACATTTTGAATAATTTGACTTCATGTCAGTACTTAACTTCGAAAAAAAAATCACAGTAAATTTTTAAGTCTTTTGTAAAAAAATCATTTAGAGCAGTTAAAAGACTTAAAGTCAAAAGAATGCATTACTTTTTACTGCTCGCATTCTTGTAAGTCTTTTAAAAGTCTTTTACATTCTTTGCATTCATTAAGTCTTTTGATTGCATTCAATGTAGTGCAGTCATTTGAATGCTTTGAAGTCTTTTTACTGCTTGAAGTCTTTCTACTGCTTGAAGTCTAAAGACTACTTTTGATGAATGTATTGTGCAGAAGGTGTGATCATAGGCTAAAACATATAAGGTGGCTTCTAAAAAAGACGTTTGTGTAGGTGTTCTTAGTTCGGACAGGAGAAACACTTTTTCAAAAAAAAAACTAACTCAAATATAAACTAAATTATTATTAAAACAACGTGCAACATTAGCCTTCCTTTGTTGTATATTTTTTTTAAATTTTGATAGACTTTGTATTTGTGAGGCTAACTACGAGTGCAATATGAATTTAATAATCAAAAGAGCAAAGTAAATGCTAGTCGTAAGGAACCTGATGATAAACTATATAGATAGACTTAAAGCACTCAAAAGACTTCAAGCAATAAAAAGATTTCAAGCAGTAAAAAGACTTCAAAGCATTCATATGACTGCATTACATTGAATGCAATCAAAAGACTTAATGAATGCAAAGAATGTAAAAGACTTTTAGAAGACTTACAAGAATGCAAGCAGTAAAAAGTAATGCATTCTTTTGACTTTAAGTCTTTTAACTGCTCTAAATGATTTTTTTACAAAAGACTTCAAAATTAACTGGGAATTTGTTTTCGAAGTTAAAGTATTGCATTAAGCAATGTTAATGCATTCCCAAAATTCAGTTAAATGAATGGGACTTTTTGCGATGAAATACCAAATGATTGCATTCTTTTACAGCTCTGACCTTTAGTACTCAGATTGCGGTCGATTCTACATTTAGTATTCAAAAATGACCAAAAACTTTTACACTCTTAATTTTCGTCTCAAGAGTACATTTTTTTCTTTCCTAGTTCTATTGCAATAGTTCACGAAAAAAATGGGAATATTACTATTTTTATGAAGTGTAATCATCACATTCTTCAGCCTAGATAAATTTTTACTTAACCAAATTTTTTTATTAACGAAAAAAAAAAATGTTGGGGAAAAATATTCGCATTATACCCCAAGTACAAAATGTATACAAACATAATCAGAACTAGCTTGAGGAACAGTGCCATGACTGAAGGATCACCTGGAAAATATTTCAACAAAATATGAAGCTTCAGTCATATTTACCGATATAGAGCTACGAGCGACGATCCCAAAACGCTAAACTCTAAAAACGCTCTTTGTTTGAAGCTATAACCCTTAAAAGACAACTTAAAATTTACTCGATAAAACCTAAACAAAAAATATGTTGCTATGCATTTTCCATCAGATAATAAGGCAAACAAGGTTGATTTTTCTTCACAAACTTGCTTAAACCTTCTTAATCTAGGCAAAAAAGCTAACTTTAAAAAAAACAAAAAGAATTTAATAATCGCCACAATAATAAAACAATTATATTGTTCAATTTTTAAAAGCACAGAAAATGCGAACAAGAATCACTAAATTAAAAAGTAAACTCATCCAAAGAAGTTCGAGAACAAAAATTTATATTAAGAGATCTAAGTGTCAAATTAAAAGGTTTTCGTTCCTATGAGGATTACAAATCATAACAAACTAGGAGTTTTCATTTGTCAAAAAAATCTAAAAACCTTAATTCTTTTTGTCTTTTACTCTCCATATAATACTTCCAGCGTAAAAATTATATTTGTCCACTCTTTAATTTAAGACTTATTGCCACAACTATCTAATTAAAGAAACGAATGAATAAATTGTAATACATTCTTTAAGACTATCGAAATTTTGTAAACTGTTTCACATTTTCTTTCAAAAACATTAACATGTGTATTTGTTTCCTCATTTATACCTACCTAACTCAATAATCTTATCTTTGATGTATAATACAAAAAACCAAAACTGAAGCCATCAAAACTCAATTTCCAAGTATTTAAAACATAATTTCTTAATCTTACTTTTAAACTACTTAGTGTCAGATAACAACTTGTGAGTTAATAACCGTAACTTGTGTATCATACATATAGATATATCTGCCCTTATCCACACTTGAAATACTTCAAGTTCCAAATGTGAACAATTATTTATGCGTCTTGATCTACACCTTTTCTATTAAGAGTTGTGAAATAGTAGTAAAGTATTTACTACATGCTTGAAAATGAAGATGTTAATGTTTACAAAAGTAAGTTCAAGATCATTCAAAGACCCTGTAGTGAATGTTATGGTTCCACCGATGAACTTAAATTAAGCGAATCAACAAAATAGAAAAAGCAAGAAGATCAACAATAACAGTACGATCATACTCTTCCGGATAATTATTAAGATGAAATAAAAATAGTGTTAAGTCTTTTACAAAACAAATTTAAAACTTTACAATGGTTAACGAAAATTTCGAAATAGTTTATGTAAAACTGATTACACATTTCCAAGGACTTGATGAAAGTTTTGAAGTTGTTAAGAAATTGTTATTTTTAATCTTCGATAACCAGAAATGTATATATTTATGAGCAAAATTAATAACTCCAAATCATAAGAAAAATTTTGAAGTATCTTACATCACACCTTAATGCCTAAAAACTTCAAGATTTCGAAATTTGTTTAAAAAATATCGAAATTTTATTGAAATCATAAAATAATAAACACGTTCTTTTAAAAACTAAGTTACCAAATCTTTACGTAAATATAACGAAAAACTTCTTTAAGCCCGTAAACAAATACGTTACCTCAACGAATTGGCGGTCATACGTTAACAGAGCGCTACATCAAAACAACGAAACTAATATTACTTACGAGATCCCTTTATTAAGGACGTTTTCGATGGTTTTCGTATTTTTAGATCTGATTTTGTATTAATAAACGCTCAGAATTAATCAATCAGCGATATTTTTCTTTGGGTTACATTTTGTACCTCATTGATTTCTGTCGTCATTGGCTACTGATACTTTCACTTGAATTTAAAAAAAATTAATAAATTAATGTAAAATTGAAAATTAATAAGCTTACGATCTTTTTTGTACATTCTATAAAATTTTGTATGCATCCAAGCAGTTTTTTTTTGCAAGCTTACCAAACTTTTTGTTCTATTTATAAATATTTCCATCAATAGAAAAATGTCTTCGTATGTTTTGAGCTAACGAATTTTCCGTGCTTTTTCTTGAAATTTTTGCATCGAAATTAATGCTTATTAGTTACCGAATAAATTAAATAATTAAATTTTGCATTAAGTTATAAATTAAATTAATTGTCGTCCAAGAAAAAGAAAATCATAAAACGGTGAAATATTTTCATCAACTAATGAAGATTTTCAACAAACTATAAATTTTTGTGTTAAATACACATTCTAAAATGTTTTCGTTGAACGAATTTCATACTTTTTAAAAACATTTCTTTCCAATACTTGCAAATGTTGAAACAATACATTTTTTTCCTGAAATCGCAAAATATTGATAAAATTTCGAATATTAGCCGTGTTTTTTCGGTATTTTTTATATAGTACAGTGAGAAATTGCCAAAAAAACGATCCGCAGTAGTCCGGTTTTTATATTTGAAAGTTAATAAAATTGAATATTTGTCAGAATAATTTATCAAAAAATTCAAGAAAAATGGCGAAATTAAGACCAGGGGTGAAATCGTGTAAGCTGATTTTTGATAGTTGACTATGAAAATCGAGAAAATACGTCTGTGTAATGTGATAGTCGATTTCAAAGTTTTAACCAAACAATTTGACATAAAATAAAAACTTCAAGAAAGGGGTTTGTTCATAGACTACTACATTAACATGTGGTGTTGAAGCTCGCCTAAATTCTTTAAATACCTGAATCGAGTTGAAATGAACTTGATTCTCCGCGATTCTGGTCGGAGATCGGAGTCGAGTCAAAATTTGCGAAGAAAAACTTGTGTGGAGACGTTGGTTTACAGATAACGCAGTATTAATCATTTTTAAATCTTTTTGTGCGATTGAAACACCAAAAAGATTTATTTTATCTAAACTGAGATAAACCTTTGGTGGAAACGTAGCAAAACTTAACTATCTTTTCTATTGTTTTCTCTTGCATAATAAGCCCCGTTAGCTCATTTCCATTAATAAAACTAAATTATATCAACAGTAACAGACTGATTTTTTCACCCAAAGGAAAACACATACATGATTCCAAATGCATAACTACTCAACGAACACAGCCATCGAGATACAAATGCAATATCAATCGTACCAACATTTGAGAACGAGATCACATAAGATCCATTCGAGAACGAAATCACCTAAGATCCATTCGAGAATCGTATAAATATTGAAAACGATGTAAGATTCTATTTTAACTTTTATGGGTAGTATTTATACTGCGGATATTGTTTTTGTTATTCTTGTAAAATCCTACTATGTTATTGATAGATTTTTCAACAAAACGGGTATTGATCTCAAAAAAAAAAAATGACATACATTTGCACCGAGAAACTTAGGAACTCAACAAAAAATCTTAAAAACCTCGATTTGTTTGAAACTTAAAATCTTTCTTAAAATCAAAGAACATTTAAATTAAGGAAATGAACATTCAAAAAAGACGTCTCAAAAGTATCTCTTTTTGAACATCAAGATTTCTAAAATTTCGTCACCATAAAATTCAGAGCGTCATGCTTTACGAATGCTAACTCGATCATCAGATTCGTTTAAGCTTGTGTGTGGATACATTTATATTATTTAGAAAGTTCAAGGAAGAATAATTTGTTTGAAATAGACAATTAACTCCTGAAACATGTTTTTCAATCTAATATAATCTCGTAGTTAACTCAGAGTTAACCCTCCAAATATGGTGAGTCTAATCTGGTTTAAATACTAATGGTTTTGAAAGATACTGAAATTGCATTTGAAAAGTTGTTTTTATTTCTTTATGTTTAACAATGAATAGTTTATTGTTATATTCAGACTCCGACCTGATCGATAGAGGTTTATACGAAATTTGATGTTTAACTCTTTTGAGGAAAAAAAGACTTATAAAATCGCGACCAATTCATTTTAATATATTCATTTTATATAATTAAAAAAAAGCAACACAAATAAGATTAATAACAAAGGCTGGTGGCTGTCAATCAAAATGTCAAAAAAAATTGACAGAGTGAGTGAAAAACCGACTTAAAACTTTTATTCCAATATTTACTGAACACCCTGTATAAGAAAAACTTGGAAAAACTCCTGCTTTAGTTTTGTCTTTAAAAGTTTTCCAAGTATTAAAATAAACATAAACCTTCATTAATATTATATAAAGATTAGAAAATATCTTCTTTCCGCTTTTGCTCTTTATTCAATGCTTTATAAAAAGTGTTACAGTGACCGAATTTTGTTAAAATATGCCCGGTTTTGTTCGATAAGCTGTTCCTATCCCTTCGTACAAGCCCCCCTCCTTATTTGCGAAGATGTCGGACAGCCACTTTTCACAAGCCTCCTTTGATTTCAACTTTACACCACCGAAGGCGCTCGCCATGGACGGACGATCGCCTGCTTCAAGTGGTCCAGTTGTTCCCAGTACCTCAAAGTGGATGATTCCCTTCCAACCCCACCAAACACACAGCAAAACTTTCATAGCCGTTAATCCCGGCTAGGCCACTGTTTGGGATTATTCACCGGCCTTCGACCACGACAGTTTTCGCTTGATATTGATATGTTATCCATTTTTTGTCACCAGTCATCATCCGCTTTAAAAAATGGGTCGAGTTGGATCCGTTCCAGCAGTATATCGCAGGCGTTGATTCGGCCCAGAAAGTTTTTTTGCTTTAAATCATGCGGCCCGAAACATCAATTTTTTTTTTTTTGTATTCAGGATTCTGCAGATGGTTTGGTGACTAACTCCCATATCCTGGGCGACGCGACGTCACGAGGTACCACATGTCGGTCTAACTCGATGTTTTCCATGATTTGATCGGTATTCTTCGTCACAGGTCTTCCAACGGCTGAGTTATCAATGGTGACGTTTTCAGCGGCTCTGAATCATCGAAACCATTCCTCCACGGTTGGAAGCTAGAGTAGCATCCCCCGAAACACGATTAATCTCACGTAACGTTTCTCTAAAAAAGAAAAATGTTAGTGCTTTGTATATAGCCGAGACATTCAAAAGGCAAAAAGGCACAAGGACAAAAAATTACAATAGTTTAAATAAATATTTATTCAATCTGATTGAAAAGATTTTAATAATTTAACTAATTAAAAGATTGCAGTTCCTTAAAAATCAAGATACATTTTAAAATTAATTTTAAATATTAAATATATAGCATCATTTTTAAGCGCCACCTTTAATAAGTAATATTTTAGAAGTATTTCAAAATTGAAAGTTTCATACAAATTTTATTCTTCAAAACTTTGAAAGTTTAAAAAAAAACGAATTTTCAAAGTTAAAAAAAAATAAATAAAACTTTAAGAAAATTTAAAGTTTTAGAATTTCCAAGTTAAAATGTATCATTTACTCCCAAAAATCCAAATATCAAAATATTATTTGTCAGAAAAATTTAACTTTAATATGTTTTTTTTTTTAATGTGAACATTGATATTTTCAAAATATATCACGAACATTTTAAACTTATTACTTTCAAACTCCAAAACACATCTGAAAAAAGGTATGATAGTTCAAAATATTTGTAATACATAAATGAATGGAATAATAATTTCAAAATATTGTATCAAAACTAAAAAGTTTAACTGAAATTTAAAAAACTTACAAATTTACACACAAAAAAATGTTAAGCTGAATAACAATATATATATATATCTTCAAAACATTAGCATTTAAGTTTGACTTTAAAATTCGATTTACTTAAAAGTTCAGAGTTGTTAACTATTTCTGAACACCGATTATTAAAATTTCAAGATATCACTTATTTTTGTCCGGAATATCGAGACTCTACTGTATTTGTATTCAAATTCAACTCTCAAATTATCTATGTTAATTTTAAATACTTTTAACTACCTGTTTTTTGTTGTTGTTCATTGAATAAAAAAAAGGTAGAAATTCCACAACGTCGTCATTGAAATATGTGACTTTGCCATTTATTCCGCCCACATTTTTGCAAAAAGAAAACAACAATAATAATTTCGAATCAAAACAAACTTTTAACTCATTTATTATTGATAAATGAAATATATATTTATTTTGTTATTTTTTGTGTTCAATGAAAGATACAATCAGTTGTTGTGTGTTCCTTGGCGTATTTATGTCCTATGACTTATTGTGTCACTGTCATAGTCACAGTCACAGACCTTCCCTAATATGATTATGATTAGAAAGAAAAAATTAAATAATTTTTCGTGTGCTTAAAACTTTAAGTTGATTGTTGATAAGTAAATGCGTCGCGCGTCGTCGTCGTATACCTAATCTCCGGTCGTCGTCAGCGTGCTGCGGCAACGGCAGCGGCGGCGTGCTTCATGCATATGCGACACTGACCTTAACCTTGTCGAGTCTTGGGAGTTTTTGTTGTTGTTTTGTTTCCAATAGACAACAAAGCAAGGTGGCCTTTTATTTTTTTCAAAGCTGCCGTTCGTTGCTAAGTGAGAGCTTGTGTAGAGTTTGATAGATAATATCGTAAAACGATTGTTATAGCCTTTTTGATATTGTTTATTATTTTATTTATTTTGTGCATTTGTATCACGAGTAAACATTGATTACAAATTCGATAACTTTTTTCCTTTTTGAAAGGTAATGGTACTCAAGTTGAGGATAAAGGTTTATACCTATGTATCTACATTATTGACATTATACTTGGTGTAAATCCCAAGAGTTTTTATTTGTTTATTTTGTACTAGTTTTTTTTTTTGTCTCAAAACACCATATGACTTTATGCAGGTGGTTTTTATTTGAATTTTATTGTCGACATACCTAGTTTATGGTTGGTTTGGTATATTGTTGTTTTGCAGCTGATTAAAAGTTGCTGATGTATAAATAAACATTGATAAGGCTTAATCATATGATTTTTTTTGTTTATAGATATTTTGTATAAGGTTAGATACCAAATGAGCTTTTTCGTGTAATACGGCAGCACCTGATGAAATAAGTACCTACTTTATTTTTGTTTTAATACCTAATTACTATATTTTGTAGCTTAAGCCATAAGCAGCAGATAACGCTAAATGGTGTTTGCGTTCATTTTAAAAACAAATGGGAAAACTAATGAAAAAAAAAAATATTTTTGAAACAATAAAATCTATAAAATGTAGGAAAATACAACTATTTAAAAATATGCAAATTATTGCCATGTCGAAGTTCAGTTCTTTCTTTATAAAAAGCTTAAAAATATCAGTAAGGCGACAATTCTGCACGATGTGTCCTTTATTTGTACTGATTTTTTACTTAAAATGATGGTCACATAAATGGTGAAAGAATTATAAACGGTGATTTTTTAAGAGCTTGAGAACTTTTTTAAAAAAAAAACGCATAAAATTTGCAAAATCTCATCAATTCTTTATTTGAAACGTTAGATTGGTCCATGACATTTGCTTTTTGAAGATAATTTCATTTAAATGTCGACCGCGGCTGCGTCTTAGGTGGTCCATTCGGAAAGTCCAATTTTGGGTAACTTTTTCGAGCATTTCGGCCTGAATAGCCCGAATTTCTTCGGAAATGTTGTCTTCCAAAGCTGGAATAGTTGCTGGCTTATTTGTGTAGACCTAAGACTTGACGTAGCCCCACAAAAAATAGTCTAAAGGCATCAAATCGCATGATCTTGGTGGCCAACTTACCGGTCCATTCCTTGAGATGAATTGTTCTCCGAAGTTTTCCCTCAAAATGGCCATAGAATCGCGAGCTGTGTGGCATGTAGCGCCATCTTGTTGAAACCACATGTCAACCAAGTTCAGTTCTTCCATTTTTGGCAACAAAAAGTTTGTTAGCATTGAACGATAGCGATCGCCATTCACCGTAACGTTGCGTCCAACAGCATCTTTGAAAAAATACGGTCCAATGATTCCACCAGCGTACAAACCACACCAAACAGTGCATTTTTCGGGATGCATGGGCAGTTCTTGAACGGTTTCTGGTTGCTCTTCACTCCCAATGCGGCAATTTTGCTTATTTACGTTTGCTTTTTTTACGTTCAACCAGAAATGAGCCTCATCGCTAAACAAAATTTGTCGATAAAAAAGCGGATTTTCTGCCAACTTTTCTAGGGCCCATTCACTGAAAATTCGACGTTGTGGCAGATCGTTCGGCTTCAGTTCTAGCACGAGCTGTATTTTATACGGTTTTACACCAAGATCTTTGCGTAAAATCTTCCATGTGGTCGAATAATACAAACCCAATTGCTGCGAACGGCGACGAATCGACATTTCACGGTCTTCAGCAACACTCTCAGAAACAGACGCAATATTCTCTTCTGTACGCACTGTACGCATTCGTGTGGTTGGTTTAATGTCCAATAAAGTAAACTGAGTGCGAAACTTGGTCACAATCGCATTAATTGTTTGCTCACTTGGTCGATTATGTAGACCATAAATCGGACGTAAAGCGCGAAACACATTTCGGACCGAACACTGATTTTGGTAATAAAATTCAATGATTTGCAAGCGTTGCTCGTTAGTAAGTCTATTCATGATGAAATGTCAAAGCATACTGAGCATCTTTCTCTTTGACACCATGTCTGAAATCCCGCGTGATCTGTCAAATACTAATGCATGAAAATCCTAACCTCAAAAAAATCACCCTTTATTATAAAAACTGTTCACGCTTATAGTTCACTTGTCTAAATTTCTTTTTGTAGATGAGAAGGTATTTAGGGGTTCAGAGGTAAGGCGGCACTAGAATTTTAAAAAAGTGTTTTAATGTTACTAAGGCCGATTGCGACATAATCTTCATTGCTTTATCTTAGATCAAATTTAGTTAGAATACAAAATGTTTCACGGACTTTTGTTTAAGAACTTTGAATGGAGAACAATTCTGTCATTCATTATTTTAAAAAAACTTAAGCAGTTTCAAAAGGTTGAAATATCCCTTTATTCTTTACTGTCACTCCGCTTGTAATAGTCGTAGCATGATGTTATGTATAGGCTATAGCCTTCTTCAATAAATGGACTAGCTTACATTTAAAGCATTTTTCAAATCGGACTTCAGCTAAAAAATATAGATATATAAATATAGATATATCCTTGAACAAAATTTTACACTAGGGTTTTAAAATTAAGGGTATTTGCAAAATTGTTTCTAATCTAAATACTGCAGTGATTTTCAGCTCCCTATTTTTTTTTTCACTGCACATGTTGCCTTCCATAGCTCCCAAAATTGTGCTATTTCGACTCATCTGAAAAAAAACAACCTATTTTGAAAACACTTGGTTCGTTTTTAATACGTTTTAGCCAAATTCCATAAATTTTTTTCACAGCTCTTCCGTAATACTTTGAATCGTTCAAAGCATTTCAGTTTTCAGATAGTTATTGGGGTTTTTTCACACCTCTTTCAGAATTTCGCGTTTTTTCACTATAAAAAAAGTACGATGTCGGCCTGTTTTAGGTTTTTTAGAACACTTCGAACCGTAAATACACTTTTTTGAGATCAATACCAATTTCGTTATATGGTGAGCCATTTTAGCGTAATTTTGACAAATTCTTGTCACTCTTTGGTTTTTCGAATTGTTGGTTCAATTTATATTTTCAAAAACCTGAAAAAAAAACTTAATTTAGTTAGATTATTTTGATCCTCTGAAATCTTACTTTTTTTTTTTAAAAAAAACATGTAACAATTGCATACAATTTGGAAAAAATGCAATTGCCAATACGTTTTAGATTTACTGTATGTATGATTGAAAAATAATTCATTAAATTACTATAGTTAAAAAAACCTCGGCTGTGGACCCACTAAATAAGGAGACGTCATTCATAGCTTAAACTCTACACAGCCGCCTTTCGAAATAAATCATTTACGCACAAATTATTCTAAACAGTCACTAGATATTTAATACAAAAAAACATAAGTTGACTGTCTTAAACATAAAATATTTAAAAATCTAAATTTTAACAAAACTATTTATTTTAGTGTATACAATATTATATAGATCATCAAAAATTGCTATTTTCTGAAAAGAGACATTTTTAAAACACTTAGATTTATTTAGCTCCGATCTTTTGTGAGTATATTATTTATAATCTGACCCAACAGAGTATGTCACCCCATCATTTTATATTTATTCGGAGGGTATATGATCAAAGAAACTTCAGAAATTTGTTTGTATGTCCGCCATCACAGATCTGGTTTAAATTTTCTAAACATCTTCGGTTACTCCCTTAAAAAAGGCATAAATACGAAGAACAAAGTGTAATTTTTTTTTTGGAGAACAAAAACGTTTAGATTTAGATTAAAATAAATTCCTTTTTTTAAAGACAATATTAAAAATCTCATTCTTATGAGCTACTATATTAGCAATTGAAAACCTCAAAATAACATTAAGATTTCAAAGGATAAATTACTCTAAAAAAAAAACAGTTGAAAATTTAAATTATTTTTTAAACTTTCGAAATTCAAAATGTACCAAATTTGGGTTTATTATAACTCATACAGAAAATAAATGTATCAAATTAAAAAAAATTTACGTTTTAGAAATACACTGCCGCTCATCTGAATAGGTTCACAAATATTCTCACCACACTAATGGCCTAACTTCATATATATTGCAATGACACATCTTTTGTATACCTACATATAATGAAAGAGCATCATTATGTTCTTGTTTTGTGAGAAATAAATATGTCTTAAATCTAACCGTTATTCTCCCACGGTAGCTAAACTAAATGTTGTCATAAAAACAAGCATTTTTTTGGCTCATCTGAATAGGTTCAACGGATAGAATGAAATAAAACAATAAAATTATTTGAACTCCATGAATTATTTTACCCTTTTCTATTGTATGATTATTTAGCAATAGTTTCTGACCAGGCTTTTTTAATGGCTGCGATTAATGACTTTTTGTCTTTGAACTGCCTCTCTGACTCTTATACTTTACCTAAGAGAAGTCCCCACACATTCTCTATTATGTTAAGGTCAGGGGAGTACGGGGGCCACACCAGCATCTCCATATTTTGGCTCTGTATCCACTGCCTTACTGTCCTCGCTGTATGGGTAGGGGCATTATCATGTTGAAATGTCCACGATACTGGTCCGAAGAGATCAGAAATCTGTGGGAACGTCTTTTCTAACACACCTTTATAAGAATTTGCGTTCATTCTCGATGGAATAAATTAAACCTTTAAGGCTCCGTAGAAGAAAATAGCTCCCCACACCATAACACTGCCTTCACAACTATGCAGCCGACTTAAATAATGCTCCCCTTTTGGAAGGTTATAAAAGTAATAATTATAGCCATCAGGGCCCTCTAAATTTAACTTTTTCTCATTTGAAAAAATCACTTTTTCCACTCTGACTCCACGACATGAATTTCTTAAAGAATTGGAGACGATTTTCTTTCCTAGATTCGTTAAGTGGTGGTTTTTTCTGATTTTTTTTTTTCAAATGAAAAGCACTTTTAATAACGCGTTTTACCGTAGCACCGTTTTTTATTTTTGACGCGGAATCATAAGAATAAGAAGCTGTTCTGATGATAGCACTTCTATCAGCCATTGATTAGGCCGTATAAGTTCCTCCTTTCATGTTTTTTTCCATAATTTTGGATATATCGCAAATAACTGCCTACCAACGGCCTCTTTTTACTCTGCCCATAATGCACCATCACCTCCGGATGAGGTGTGCAAAATCATAACCGAAGCTAAGAGGCAATACTCCCACTTTCGTCTTTCCGAGCTCGAAAAATTATGATGGATGGGAAGATGTGCTTGATGTTACTTCAGTGAACAACCGTAATTTATTAGTGGAGAATTGGAGAGTTTCCCCTTTGAATTCGTTTTCGGATCACAAGTGGATTCTTTTTCAAATAAATTTCGAGTCGAAAAACCCTCCGCATTACAGAAATCCCAAAAGAACTGACTGGACGAAATTCAGTCAAATTGCGAATTCCAAACTAAGCAACTTACCGAATCTCACTGAATCGATAGGAGACCTTGAATCAAAGGTGAAAACCTTTGAAACTTCTATAAGTAAAGCTTTTAGAGTCTCTTGCCCAGTTAAATATAGCCGTAAAACCCTTCCTTCGTGGTGGAATGAAGAACTGTCGAGTCTTAGGAAAATGACGAGGACAATTTTCAATATCTACCACAAACATAAGTTTTACCAACCCTATAAAGACTCTCTTAAAATTTACAAACAAGCCCTGTCATCAGCCAAAAGACAAGGCTGGAGAGAATACTGTCAATCAATGGAAGACATAAAGGACTGCGCAAGGCTCAGCAAAGTTTTATCGAAGGAACATTTTAATCCTTTATTTCTAAAAAAGCCTGATGGAACCTGGACAGCCTCTCCAGCCGAATCTCTTGAGATACTGATGAAGACGCATTTTCCGGGTCGCGAGAGTGATAACCCCGAATCGCTTGAAACCACAGAGCTAAACGTAGCTCATATGGAGCAAGTCAATTCCGTTATAACCAGAGAAAATATTTTGTGGGCCATCAATACTTTTTCTCCATATAAATCCCCAGGCATGGATGGCATACTGCCAGTTATGCTTCAAAAGTTGCATGATGTGGCAGCTCCATGGCTGGAACAAATTTTCAAAGGATGTCTCCTTTTCAAACATGTGCCCATGCCGTGGAGATAGGTCAAAGTAGTTTATATCCCGAAAGTGGGTAGGTGAGGTGAGGAAGGATTTCAGACCAATAAGCTTAACATCTTTTGTGCTTAAAACCTTGGAGCGCATTCTTGATTACCATATTAGAGAAATCCTAGTTGGACGACCTCTCGAAAGCTCTCAGCATGCTTATATTAAGGGCAAATCTACGGAGACTGCATTCCATGAGGTAGTGCGTACTGTAAAACAAACAATCCATTATAAAAAATTTACTCTTGCCACCTTTCTAGACATAGAAGGTGCTTTTAACAATGTCCTTACCGAATCCATAGAAGAATCGCTCGTTAAGTTCGGTGAAGAAGACTTCATTTAAGAATGGATTATTCCCATGCTCAGTGGTAGGAAGATTCGAGCCACTCTAGGCAATACAATCGCAACAAAACACGTGAGTAGGGGAACACCCCAGGGTGGTGTCCTTTCGCCTCTTATATGGCTTCTGGTCATGGATACAATTCTCTTTACCACCAAAACTAAAGTACCGCCCTTCACGCTACCTCGACTCAATGGTCAAATCCTATCATTGTCTTCCAGTGCAAAATATTTGGGAGTTATACTCGACCCTAAACTAAACTGGAAACTAAATATTGAAGTACGGGTTAAGAAGGCCTGTGTTGCCTTCTACGCCTGCAGCACAACTTTCGGCAAAAAGTGGGAACTTCAGTCGAAGATGATTTTATGGACGTACACAGCCGTAGTACGCCCTATCTTAACATATGGTTCGATTGTGTGGTGGCCTGCTCTTAGCAAAGCCTATAACATTAATAAGCTAAAGTAGGTTCAGAGAACAACTTGCGTAGGCACCACAGGGGCCATGCGTAATTACCCAACGGACGCCTTAAACGTTATTTTGGATCTTCCACCAATCGACCTTTTTATTAAATACATAGTTTCCTGCAGCGCTATTAGGCTGAAGGAATCAAATAGCTGGTTGTCAAAACCTTATGGTCACAGCAACACTACGAAATTAATTCCCTCAGATATTATCTCGGTAGACACTGACTACTGCACTCCTACTTTGAACCTTAGTAAGGGTTTTAAGGTTATTTTCCCATCGAGAGAAGATTGGGAGGATGACATCGTGTCGATAGGTTTCGACACAAATATCTTTACTGACGGCTCAAAGATGGAGTGCGGAGTTGGTTCTTTTCTGAGTCCCTAAATGTAGCCAAATCCTTTAGGCTTCCTGACTTTGCTAGCGTTTTTCAGGCTGAACTGCTGGCAATAAGGGAGTCATGTAAGATACTTAAACAAACCCAAACCAAAACCGAAATGTGGCTATCTTTACAGACAGTCAGGCAGCTGTGAAAGCTATTAACTCGGTCATATCCTCATCTAAATTGGTCCAGCAATGTCGCGATGAGCTTGCGAACCTGAATATTAACCTCGGTGTCACCCTGATCTGGGTTCCGGGCCATAGTGGTATCGTGGGAAATGAACGGGCTGACGATCTAGCCAGGCAAGGATCGGGGCTTCATAGCTCACTTGCGGAAATGGTTAACATTCCTTTTGGTGCTATGAAGAGTAAAATCTTTTCTATCTACCAAACTGAATCAAACCGAAGGTGGAGCAATTTACCCAACTGCATTATATCAAGGAAGATATGGCCCACCTATAACAAAACCCGTACAAACGATCTTCTATGCAGGCCAAGGCAAGACATAGCCAGGATTGTTGCTGTTTGTACCCGACATTGGCCTATAGGAGTTCATGCAGAGAAGTTGGGTATCTCTTACAACACCTTTTGCCGTAGCTGTAGTGACCAAAGAGAAAGTGAAACCATAATCCATTTCTTCTGCAAATGTCCTGCTTTGGCAAACACTAGAATGAAATACTTTGGAAAAGCATTCTTTCACGAACTTGATGAGCTATCTGAGACAAATATAAGAGACCTTATCTTTTTTCTCAATGCGACAAAATGGCTCTAACAAAATCGCTATGAAGCATCTTTATAAATCTATTCCTTTCAATCAAAGGTCAAACGAGTTTTTGGTATCAAAACGGCTCACTACAGCGCTAATTGGATCTCAGGCCATTTCTACCTACCTATTGTAATTTAAAAAAAAAATTCAAATAAAAGCAATTGTGAAACTAAGTTTCAAAATTATTTTTAAAAAGCTCGAAACCTAAGATCTTGAGAATAAGGTTTTTCAATTGTATGCAATGTATGCAATTTAGCATGCATTTTGATGTTTTGGTTTAACCATTTCCTTTCGTTTAAGTTTGCCTTTAATTTCTGCAATTCAGCCGTAATACCCGCACGTACAGGAATGCTCAGTTTAAGCGAGATTAAATTTGAGCGCATTATCAAGAATAGAGATTCTTTTCTTTAACCGCATATCGAGAATAAAGAATGCTTTAGCCAACTCTGTGTTTCCCTTCCATTTTAATATTCGAAGCTTTACAACCAATGTGTAGCGGTATCTAATCTTAAATCCTGCCTTATTTTCCTAAAGCTCACACAATGTTTGAATGCTAACATAAAAAGGATACTAATAACTCCTTGATTGCCTATAAATAGTAAACAAAATTAGAGAAATCTTATTTTTAAGTGAGCGTTTAACAAAATAGGTCTGAAAGACTCTTTTTCGTGTTTGATATTTTGAGTCATATCTGTTTGCCATCATCTTGAAAATATTTTCTCTGACATCCGAACTTTTTTACAAAACAAAATCACAAAAATATCGATAAGAGACTCAATCAATAGCTGGAATCCAACACTGTTTGTATTTAAATTTGTCTTTCTATTGTTCTAATCTCAAGACCTTTTAACATCATCATGACAAAAAAGCAAAAATCGTTTATCTTTATCTTCGATAGATAAGAATTGAAAATCACCCAATTTTGAATTTGATAAGAATTGAATGTAGATAAATCTTTAAAGAAAACCAAAAGACACAAACGGATTGTATTTCATTCCTAATACATAATTCCATTAGTTTTCCATCCCGAATATACCCCAGGAAACCCATTTTCTTGGAAAATCAAAATGATATCCATGTGTCATGTTGTAGATATATTCCTATGCTCACATATGTATAAACATATTTATGCTGATATGACATGAGCTTGTGTGACTTGTTGGCCTAATATACATATTTGGTAATTGGGTCTTTCGATTTTGATTATATAAAAACAAACCAAAAGTGTGTTCAAAATATTTGAGAGATAGTTTCCATTATTGTTCGAAAATTTGTGGTCTGGTCCATTTCATAAAACATGAATATAAATATGAATAAATGCAAAACAATTTAATAAAATAAATCAAAAAGTTTGGTCACTTAAATTATGTCCTCCCGAAGGATAATATTTCTCCATCTGTCTCCTTCTCTCTCTCTCTATCTCTCTGTTGTTTAAGATAACAGATGGGACACACATATTAAGGATTTCAAAAATATTTATTTGTTCAAAAACATATGAGCTGTAGGTACATTCGAAATGTTCGGTATCAGCACAAATGGATTACTATAAACTGCAGATTAGGAAATATATATTTATTAATTAAAATAACATTACTCGTATCTTTCTCTCTCTCTCTATCTCGGATTAATATTTATGAATGTACAAATTATACAAATGTACGTACACAGTACATATTATAAATAATGACTGTGATGTGTTTTAGGCTTCTGTTTTGTTATCTTCTCGGAGAAAGATTGTTTTTTTTATTTTATTATTTTTGTGTACCTAAATGTCTGGAGATATTATGCAAATTTATGGCATACGACACATTCTCAGCCACGTGTATCTATGAGTTTATCTGAACGTCTGAAGATTTTATGTATTGACAGAATAATTAGACGTCATTTAATATGGAATTAATTTGTTAGCAAATTTTTTTTCTTAGTTTAATTTATATCCTTTAATTTATTCAACACACATGAAACGATGTCATGATTTTTGGTAAGCTAAATCCAATGAATAATTAATTTTATTTAACCTTAAGAGAGCTTTTGAAAAATGTCTCATTTAAAAAGAGATGTCATTTATTGTTAAAATAAGGGTTGTTAAATTTTAAGGGGCGATGTTGAAAGTGAACCACACCTAAACGTCAAATTTTTCTCGGCATTTCATTTGACATTTCTCAATTTCAGTCTAATTCAATTTGAACCATGAAACGATACACAATCGAGCAACGCGTTAAAGTTATTCCGGCTTATTATGAAAATATATCGTGCACTTCGTGATTTCGGCCAATTTAATAGTCGAAATTTGCGTAAAATCGGAAAAATCGTGCAAACATGTGAACAAAACGGGTCTGTAAGAGATTTGAAAACACCAGTCCATGCTCCTTAAGCTCGTAATATAAAAGATATTGCTGCTCTTCGCGATCGTGTGGCTGAAAAGCCTTCCCATTCACTCAAGAATTAATGCCCCCGCGTCGTAAATGGTCAGAATGGTGGCGAGAAATGGTAACAGTGGATGATCATTTTTATCTCATTGAATTCGTCAAAAAGAAGAATTTCCGTCTGTGTGAGAATGATTGTCAAAAAATCAATGTCGTAATCTTAATATTTGATCGACTGTGAACTTGGTTGGTGACGAACGGCTTTAGAAGTTCACATAATACCAAACTGAATATCCTAGGTTTTAACGATCAATTTAATATGTGTTTCTTATTTCGGAGTGTGTTGTCATCGCCATTTTACAACAGTTCTGGCGTGCCACAAGGAATCAACTTAGAACCTTTACTATTTATTAACTTCCCATAGAAAGTTATTGTAATCGGTCCGATTTTTCGAATTAAAAATGTTAACGTTTCAAGGTCCCTAGAGTCGAAATAAAAGATTTATAGAAAGATGTCTGTGCGTGCGTGTGTATGTATGCACGTTCAAACGTCTGTACGTTCGCGAATTTTTTTTTATCGTCAATAGCTCAAGAACCAGTAGAGCTATCGACTTCAAATAAATTTTTTTATGCAGATAATAATGCAGAAAGGACGCTCAAAATTGAGTGGGTGATTTTTTTACCAAAGCAATATAAAAAATATTAAAATTTTTATATTATAAAAATATATTTTTTTATAAATACAAAAATATTGAAGAAAAATACATATATGTCATTTTGAATATTTTACGAACAAGAAATGATTTTATCTACATAACAATTGTATGCAACTAGAAATTACGTATTTAACATCTGGTAAAATTTTAAGAAAATTCGAATTGACAGATTTTTTTACAAAAAAACTAAAACAAAATTTGGTAGAAATGATTTTCGACTTAAATATCTTTTCAAAAATTAGAGATTATGGCTTTAAACTTATTTTTTCTTATATGAAATACTGTTTTTAATATTCGGTAAAATTTTAAGAAAAATCGAATATTCGGTAAAATTTTAAGAAAAATCGAATTGACAGTTTTTTGTATAAAAAATAAAAACTTAAAAAAACAACATTTTTAAAAGTTGGTAAAAATTGATTTACGAACACTATATCTTTTTAAAAACCCTAGACATTAGCTTTAATTCAATTGTAGGTTTTAAAAAATATCGTTTTCAACATTCAGTTAAATTTTTAGAAAAACTGAACCGCCAGTTTTTTTACAAGCAAATAAAAACTTAAAAGAAAAAAAAACATTACTAAAAGTTGGTAAAAAATTGATTTTCGACTCAAATATCTCTTCAAAAATTTGAGATTATGACTTTAAACTAATTTTAACTTGTAATAAATATTGTTTTAAATATTCAATAAAATTTTGAGCAAAATTGAATTGACAGTTTTTTTTCACAAAAAATAAAACAAAAAAAACAATGCTAAAATTTTGTAAAAATTTGCTTTCGACTCAAATATCTCTTTTAATTTTGTTTGGTTTTCGTTTCAAGGTTTTTTCTTTCTATAGAAAATATTATTTCGCCATTCAGTAATTTTTTTTAATAAAAATACGACACTCACTTTTTTTATAAAAATTAAAATCTACAAAAAATTGGTAAAAATTGATGTTCGGTTCTCGATATATCCAATAGAGGATATTTATTTATTATAATTTTTTTAAATTAATTTTATTCATTCAATTTGTTTTTGTTTATATAAGAATTAAAAAACTTTTAAGAAATGCTACCAAAATCAGTAAAAGTTAGTTTTCGACTAAAAATCTCGTTAACAAATATAGATTTTGAAATAAAACTATTTCATCACATTCAAAATATTGTTGGTAATTTTTATAATTTTTAAGAATAATTCAACTGACAAATTTTTTAACAAAACACGAAAACCTACAAACTTGTAAGCAAGACAATTCGACAGACGATATGAAGGGTGTGGGTCGCATCCCAGCCTCTTTTTTATATGGAAACGATTTACTTTGATTTTGAAACATTCGTCCTCTTTTGTTACGCTGATACCATAGAAATTTTAAAACATATTTAATATCTATTGACATGTGTCAGTCACATCGCCATCGATATTGGGTATAATAACCTATATAAACACTTAAAAACTTAAATTTGATTGTTTAACGAATTTCAATAAAATTTAAATTAAAACATTTCAAAACGTTGTTTAGTCGTAAGACGTTCTCACAGTGGCAAATAGCGTTAATTTTCAAAAACATCCTTCTAATAAATATGAAACTTCTAAATAACCCACCCTGTATAAATTTTAACAAGTTTTCAAATTCGCACTGGGCTTTGATGATATTTTGAAAGATTTCATTTAGATATTTTTCTTTTAACTCATTCAAACTTCATTTCAGGACGAATTTTGAGTGTCCTCAAAAAGCACTTATCTATGTAAATCTCTTGTTACAAAACTTTTCAAATGAAAACTGTTTTAAAGTATTTTTTTGTACCTTGACTCATTTTAAATGCACATAAGAAATGTCAAGTACTAAAGTTAAAGGTTTCAAATACTACTTTAGGAAATAAAGAAAAAAAAACTATGACTCACGGGGCCTTTCCTAAATGTTATATTTTCCCCATTAAACTTGACCTTTTTGTTTTATTTCGGTTTTTATGATATTAAGTGATTTAATAAAGTGATAAAACATCAAAAGTAAACACACAACTCCTTAAAATAAAAACAACCTATATTTTTCACTGTCACCCATAATATCCTAGGTACACAAGGTATAAACGATGATTTTATTATTGTAAACGTTTACACGCAAACTAAGAGTTGTGGTCTCGTATGCTTGTACCTAACCTAACAGTCACTTCATCAAATATTAATTTTTGAGAATTGTTGTTTTTGTTCGTGCTAGAAACCAAAATACCACAAAGGCTTAAGATATGTTGCTCGAGAAGTATAATGTTACCTACCACAATGAACTTTGAAATATGTTAATACCCTTGTATAAAAAGGACTTTTGGGGTTTTTTGATGGCAACTCATTCTAGGAACAGAACAGGCAACTACACCTTCTGGAAATACTTTTGTCAATAAATTATTCATCGAATTTCATAATACATGAAAGAAGGGTTGATTTTTCAACAAACATACACATAATATCAAAGCATGGATTAAATTTGTTTTTCGTTTTTTTTAAGATGGAATAAACTTTAAATCGTTGTAGTTTTGAGGGTGTAGCCACATCATCACTCTTAAATAATAAATATTGAAGTGTTCAACAACCATAAGATTTTGAGGTGGATTTCCCAAAGAAACTTCACTTAAAAGTTTTTATTTGGATAAATTATGGACGGAATGCGGAATTTATGAAATCTTAAAATATGTTTTACACTCAATGACTATAAGATTGTCATTTGTGACCATTTTTTTTAAATTTGACAATGAAATTCTACATGAGACTTTTCAACATTTAATCATTGTTAAGAATTAAAAAAAAAACGTAAATATCTGTAACATCAAAATTTCTTCGTGTAAACTATTTTGTCGAAATATCATGCCTTTGGAAGCGCTAGACAATTTTTCATCTTTTTTCATTACAATATATTTTGTATAGGAGACATACATTTGTTTTTGAGAATGTCAAAGTTGCACCAATGTTGTCAGAAATTTGCCAAATTTAACTATTGAATAATTTCCGGGGATTTAAAATATAAACATATTTAATAATCCTAACTACAAGTTTTACAAGAAATATCAGAAACATCAAAATTTCATCGTGCAAACCTATATTTTCAGATGAGAAATGATTTTTGTTTAACTTGATGACTTCAAAACCGATTGTTAATTTTTCTTTCATTCTTTTTGAATATAAAATGGTTTCCATCATAAACAAATATGTCGGGAAAATAACACACAAAAGTTGATAAAATAGAAACAATACTTCTTTCAAATGTTATGTTTTAGCAAATGTCAAAGTTAGCTATGAAATGTAGCTGCCACAATATTGCAATTTTTTTGTTTTTTTGCTGATGATGGTTGCAAATTATGAACAAGTGCAAATGATAGTAAAATGTAGTTGTCAATTTGGTGAATCTTGAAAATGTTTGAGAGTGAGTACTATTTTTAAAATCCAGGCACCAAAGAATGGAATTTGTATGCAAAGTGAAGAATTCATAACTATTGTTTTGGAGGCTTATTTTGAATAATTCAAGATCGAAATGGATTTATTGGGGTAATCCTATGAGACTCAAGCCAAGACGAATATAGTTGTAAAAGAAAAATTAACATTTCGAACGAGACCTAAAAGTTAAGCCAACAAGTAACAAGTATTCAAATATTTCTCAAATTTTCAAGGCTTTTAGAACTATGTCTTTGCAATCGTCGTAGATAGGAACGTTTGGGATGTCTTTATTCCTCAGTCATATCGTAGGTAAGAGAAGAGATATCGACTTTGTTTTACAGACAATAATATCAAAACATGCAGAAAGGACTTTCAAAAAATTTGATTGCAAGATTTTTCAAGTTATTGGGATTCGAAAATAAAGAATATCTTCAATTATCTGAGGAAACGATCAATCCATTATACATAAAAGTGTTCCACAAAATTTGCAAAATGAAAAGACTTTTCACATCACATTTCTAAAAATTTATTCGAAAAACTCTTTTTTGCAAATAAATATTTCACTTTCTCAGTACTATGAAAATGTTTTCAAAATTCTTAATATAATTTGCAAAATTGTATTGTTTGGTAAACAAAGCTTTTCAGAAAAAACTTTGCACTATTCAAATTTAAGTTTCATGAAAAGTCGTATGCAAAGTTGCAAACTGAAAATTGAAAAATGTTTCGTGAAACAGGTCCAAGAATTAACTTTAACATAATAAAATTGACCATTTCAAAGAGGATATGTTAAAAAAATATCGAGAATAATTTGTATTTAATTTATTTTCATGTTTTCAAGTTGTAAATGAAAGCTTAATAAAATAAGAATTGAAGCAAAGGGTTTCGTTCGTAGATTATGTTCTATCTATTTGAAAATTTTCGCGTAAAACAGATAGTGGTACAATTGTTGATACAAACTTTTTGTTAAATAACAACAAAATATTACAGCTTATGTCTTTTTCCCAATAATTCAACAACTACAACAAATAATAAAACTATATTTTTATTTTGTTTTACAATTAGTTAATAAAAAATAAGATCGAAGAAGATAAGATAAGATAAGTCAAACCGTCAGCTCATTAAAAAAAAAAAACAAACAAGACGTTGAAATAAATTGAAATGAAATTATGTCGAAATATCCTAAGTTTTTTTTAATGATTTCATATTCTTTTTTATGGGTAAAACAACTCAACGAACGCATCCATCGAGCCTTGAGGAGTTATCAAATGAACTAAAGTCCTTAAATGAAAAACTAAAAAATTGATTTCAATATTCGACTAAATGTCAAATTTCTATTCGCAGCAGAATTTCAGTTTACCTTTTATCTTCATTGATTCTGCTGCGGATGTTGTATTTGTCTTCTATGGCTATTCTATATAACTTCAAAATATCCTTATAACTTCAAAATATGAATGTGACATAATGGCTGCCAATGAAAACAGGGTTGCTTACTTTAAGTTCTATAACTCGAGTATTTTTTGAAATAACAATTTTGCTTTGAAGAAATTAATTATTTTAACAACACCAATGAGAAGTTATCCGTTTTGGTTATCCCAGCCTCTTTTAATAAATTTCTTGTTGTATCTTTTTGTTCTCATAACACTGCTACTTTAAATTGTATTATGTCATGACAAAAAACACAGAGTGGTAACTAATTCCTTAAATCGATAAGTTGTGGTTTCAGTTGTTTATTCCGCAAGATTCGGTTCATGAATATGAAAAACGATTTAGGTTTTCTAAACCACATAAGTTGTTGATAACAGGCGTTTTAGACGTGTGGTCTTAAATCTGGCAATACTTTGGAGTTGGTCTTTTTGACACCTGTCATCTCTTTTATTCTTAATTTAGTTTTGCCATTTTATAATAATTAGACTTACTCCTAAAAAACTTTTCAAATCGTATAAATTTAATCTTAAAATAATTATTCATATGACACAACGAAACAATACATTTATCGAAGGACATTTTTGGAGGACTACGTGATGTGGCTTGTCTAAGCAGATATTCCAGATATTATTCAATTTTATTACTTTTCATTATTAAAAAAAGGTATTAATAATATTGTTTAACTTAAAACAGTTCATGATAGATTACAAATTATTTAAAAACAGTGAATAAAGCACAATCAACAATTTTCGTTCATTATAGCAATTCTATGTTTATCTAAGCTCAGTTTTGCAAAATTCGTAAAGATTGACAACATTCATTCCATTCAATAAACTTATCACTTGATCTTCCGATAAAAAGTCTTTTCAGAATACATTCCTTCTGATTACTCTGAGAATCAGGCAGTTTCCCAAGAAGTGGAAAGTAACCCCTCTTTCTGATAAGTTGAACATATTTCACTCTAGTGGTAAATCAGGTCCGTGTGGAATGAGATTTAAATCTATTAGTTCACTACGTAGACTGACCATCATAGAAATCACACTGACATTATTGTAATCCTTAAAATAGTTATTCTCTGCAAGGTTATGATTTAATCTGGTGTAAGTTGTTCTGTACAAGGAATTAGACCCATCAGCAAAATATTCAGCACTACATTTCTCATCAACCTTTAAAATGACTTCATACAAGATGTTTTTAGCGGTTGTTAAATCCTCGATGGGTAAATTAAAATTAATTTGACATTCCTCAGCAAGATCTTGCCAATCTCGATACCAACTATTTGTATGGGCACTTTTTTCACGACCCGTGGATCATTCATTTTAAAAACGTTAAGCAAGTAGTCCGCTTGCAACTTCAATGTTTTTATTAGCAAAGGAGAGAGACCCGTTTCCAGCATTATTACGTAGTTTGGTGTATTTTTCGGTAAATGAAATATTCTTTTTATAAAGTGTGTAAGGACTTTTTCAACCGAATAGTACTCTTTATACCCCCATACCTGCGATCCATATAAAAGTATGCTCTTACTTACTTACTACTGCTTCAAATACTTTAAACTTACTATTATATAACACTTATTCATGAAGCATTGTTTCCAGGTCATAAGATAGCAGTTTTCGCCTTAACCAATTTCCCCTTCAAGTGTTTATCTACATTTAAATTATTTGTAACAGTAATGCCAAGGTATTTGTAGTTCAATATTTTCTCGATTATATCTCAATTTTTCATTTGATGTATTCGTCCACCACCACTTTTAATAAGCATAACCTTCGACTTATCTATATTTTCAATTAAATTCCATAGTTGTCAATATTGGTAAACCCTGTTAATCATGAGCTGCAGAGTTTCCGGTGAATGCGCAAACATGACTATATCATCTGCAAACATAAGTGCCTTAATCCGCATGCCTGCGAAATCCACTCCACTCGGCAGGTACTCTAAAAGGTCGTCTATAAATTGTGCAAACAAAGAAGGGCTTAATGTAGAACCTTGTCTCACTCCCGATGAGGTTTCATACCAGTCTGAGAGTTTTTCACCTGTCCATACAGCCGCCCTTGTTCCTCTATATAGATGCCCAAGAAAGCGACCAAACTTTAATCATATCCCAATACTATACCAGCCTATAGAATAGTGCACCTCTATCAATTGTATCAAAAGCTGCTTTAAAATCGATAAAAAATACATACAGCTTCATCCTTTGTTTCAAGAAATTCTCTGCCAAGCTCTTACGTAAATATAAAAATGTTATCTGTTGCTGAATATCCTGGTCTAAATCCAGCCTGGAACTCCCTTAGCAAGTTTTCGGTCTGAATCCAACTAACAAGACGTTTATGCATCATCGTTGTATATATCTTGTAAGATGCATTTAAAAACGAAATCCCCTTGTAGTTAGCTGCATCAAATAACGATCCTTTTTTGTGGATTGGAAATATAACAGCATCTCGAAATTCATCCATCGGCAATTCTCCTTCCAAAACTGTATCAAAAAAGTTTTAAAAGGTGCTCTTTGAGCATGACAGTCCCATGCTTAAAAAATTTCACTAGAATACCATTCGAACCGGCTTCTTTTCCATCTTTAATCGTCTCCAGCGTTTCTTCCAACTCGCTAAATGTAAATGCACAGTTCAGAGAGTCGACTACGAATCCAGGTGCTGCGAATTGCCACTTTGTACGCCTCATTACAGGATGATTCTTGAAATCGGAAAGCATTACATTTTTGGGGATAGTAAAACGTTTTCCATTCAGTTCCATAGCCAGTTTCCAAAAATCAGCGGAATTTTTACAAAATGCTAATCGGACTGCTTGCTTTTCAGCGTATAACTTTTTTTTAATTACAAAGCTCTTTAAACTTCTTATTGGCCTCTATATAAAAACTCTTAAATAATCCTTAGTTGGAGTAACGGAAGCTCCTCAACCACGCAAATGATGTTTTAGGGCTTTTAGACATTATTCGTCAAACCAGGGTTTTTTGTATTTTCTTTCTTTTGTTTGAGTCCTTCTTGTGGGTATGAGGCTTTCACAATCATTTCTAAGATCGTCGATACTCCTGAGCCTTAGCCTCTTTCCATTTTAGTTTGAGCAGGAGCAGCATAAAGGTTTTTCCTTATCTTGCTTCGTTTGAAGTTGTATTGTCACAACAACAGGAAGGTGGTCTGAATATGATGCTTCACTAATTTCTAAATCTTTCACGAACGGTTCCCAATCTTCTCCTTTGATTGCATAATCGACCACTGATGTCCCTTGACCGCCCACAAACGTTAAATGTCCTGACGAGTCACCGGCACTTGTTCTATTTATTATGCGCAGACCAAACATATTACAAGACTCTAATAGTTTCTTTCCTCGTGCGTTAGAACAAGGATCTTTTGATTGTCTGCGGTAACCTCTTAAATCATTCATCATCCTGCCTACGTTCCAACTCTCGCATTCAAATCTCCAATTAGCATCAAATTTGAGGCATTTATACCATTGAATGTGTATGATAATTTTTCGAAATCGTCTTTCCAGTTTTCACAATTTAAATACATCGGTAGTATCGTAAGACGGATGTTGTAAGTTTTGAATTCTAGAATCCAAATATCGTTGTATGTTTTGAAGACGCAGCTTGCATTTAATTTTTTCATAAATCCTAGGAAATATCCTCCACTTGCTCTTCCTCGTGTGATTCCTCGTTACTGGTATCCGCTTAAACTTAAAATCTAACATTTCATTCTCAATTCTTGCAAAGTTATCCTCGGTAATGAAATATTCATATAAACAAATTAAGTCATAATATTTGCACTATGTAATTTTTAAACAAGACATTAAATTAAATGCGTTATATTTCTTCTTAAAACCACGCGTCTATGAAAGTAGCCTTTATCCATCTTTTCATCAAACTACGAATAAAATTTCTAATAATACTAGATAGTAATATTTAATTTAAAGAAAAGTCTTAAATCAAGTGACCTGGACTGTTTTTTGCCACATAATTTGCATATTTAAGATTTGTGGTTTAAGTTTTATTGCGAATGCGAATATTAAATCGGAAACACTCTTGAAGAGCACATAAATAAATAATAAACATCACTCCCTTATAAAAATAAATATGGGACAAAGTTATGTAACATGATGTCGATGATTTATGTCATGCTTTATGATGTGTGTTTCTGCGACTTGTAAGCAAGGTTATGAAACAATTAAATTTTTAATTCAATATGAAAATTCATTTGGTCTTTGTTGAATAAGTGAAAAGATTTTATTATCTATTTGAGTATATTTTTATTAATAAAAATTGCCATGTGACTGAAAAGACTGACCACTGGCCATCATCGCCATCCTCAGTTGTTGTTTTGGTCACATAATTTCTCGTCGTCGCAACACTCACATAGAAAAAAATTGCACAACAAAGTAACAACTTCCACCGGACATGATTTAATAATCAATTTTTTAATGTTTATGTTTTTGTTGCTACATATTCACGGTCCTCCTCGTTGTTCTATCTAATTCACAACCCTCGTTATTCTATGTATTATAGCGTACTAAACACAAGGGGTTGATTTTTGTATAGCAATTTTATTTCTAATTTGTTGCTTGTTTTTTATTTTTTAATATTCATGCAGACAGAACGTGAACACAAGCAACATTATTGTGATATTGTTTCCTCCTTTTTTATTTGTTTATATGTCTCAATGCTAAACTAACTCAATTTGTTAGAACAAATTTGAATTTATCGCAAGAATGAATGTTACATAATGGAAGTAAATTTTAGATTCAAGAGAAGTGTAGCAGTTCTGTGATTAAAATGCGGCAATTTGTTGCACAATTTATTTTATTCTCTTAGAAACGCATGAGTATCATGTGAACCAAACGCGCTCGGATCAAAAATCATAAATTGTCGACTAATGTTCGAAATTTGAAAAAGAGACTGGGATTCGACCAACTCTGATAACTTCCATTGGTGTTCTAATGTATGTTTTGTAGTAAGCGAATCTATTAGCATTTAAAAAAATTCAAAAAGTTTGCAACAAATGTTTTTCTAAACTTTTACCAAACTTTAATAACAGGGTTTTTTAAAAATGCTATTATTTTTAAGTAAAATCTTAAAGGGCGCTTTACTTATAAAAAGTGTTTAACAAATTATTGCCCTCTGATTTCCGAGGAGGTCTCCAACTGATGAAAATTGTTCAAAGGACTTTAATTTGTTAGGACATAACTTCTTTATTGGTGAAGACTTCGATTTTTTAACACACTTCATCAGGGGCCTTGGCAAGCTACGAGATTTTCAGATGATAAGATCATGCGTCGTCGTAATAACGAACTAAAAAAAGGAATCAATGCGTGCTAAAATGATTCTCTTAGTAGAATTCTAAAAAAGTCAGACGACAAATGCTTCTACTGAAAACCGTTTAGACAAAAAAACGCCCCAGACACCACAAAACCTGCCAATGTAATCTCTACATGTCAAATGGATTTTAAATTCGAATCAAAGAGATGATTTTTTTGCTGAGCATTTCACGAATGTTTTTAAACCAATCTCAAGAAATACGACTACAGATCCCTTACTTACTTACGTGCTTATGGTGGCGCTATAGTCCTGTGTGACCTAGAGCTTCACCCAACAAACTTCTCCATCTAGCTTGGTCCCTAGCTAGATGTCTCCAGTTTCGCGCTCCAAGTTGGGTGAGGTTACTTACCACTTGTGCGCACCACCTGATCCGCGGTCTTCCTCTACTGCGCTGTCATGTGGGTGTGGATTCGAAGACTTCCCGGGCCGGAGCACTGACTTCCATGCGCTCTACGTGACCCAGCCATCTTAGTCGTTGGACTTTTACCCTTCTTTCAAAGTCTACGTAGCTGTACAGCCCGTACAGCTCGTCGTTCCATTTTCTCTTCCACTCCGCTTCGATGCATACGAGACCGTAGTTCACACGAAGAACTTTTATCTCGAAACGACCCAAGGTGTTTTCATCCGCTTTTGTCAGAGTCCAAGCTTCTGCACCGTAAATGATGATTGTCTTATATAGCGATTCAATACTCACTAAAGCCTTTGTGACATCACGTTGAGTCTTTCCGATTTTGTCAATGTCATCAGCTTATGCTAGTAATGGGACAGACTTTTGAAAGATAGTGCCTCTAGTGTTGACGTGTAAGCTCTACACTATTCTTTCAAGCACGATGTTAAAAAAATCACATGACAGCGCATCACCTTGTCTAAAACCTTTTTTCTGACATTGAAAGGTTCTGTCAAGTTGTTTCCAACCTTTATGAGGCAGCGTGAATCATCCTGCACAAACGGACGAGTTTGGCAGGGATGCCAAAATTCTCTTACAGATAAGTTGGTGCATGTTCCTAGCAAACATATCTCCAGCTGCTTTAAAGAGCTTGGCATTCAAACCAGCGGCTATATAACACTTCAGCTTAGATATGACAATCTTTACTTCGTCTAAGTCGGGAAGACGGGATTGTTGGCTTTCGTCGTCTATGTTGAATGGATCATCCTGCCTGACGGGAATTCGGTTCGTCGTCGCCGATATACAATCTGCAGAAGTGGTCCTTCCATATCCTCAGTATTGACTGCGGTTCCACTATGATGTTTCCACTTTCGTCTTTGCAGTCTTCGGTTTATGTACCTGTTAATTTAGTTTCACCTGTTCATACAACTTTCGAACTTCATTCCTGCTTTTTAACCTCTCAACATCTTCGACCGCACGCTTCTCATGCCCTCTCTTTTTCCCTCTGAGAAGTTGGTGTTTCTCTCGCCTCTTCTGCTCATATAGCTCATGAGCAACTCGCATCGTTTTATGCAGCGGCGCTTTGACTACAGATCCCTTAAAGTTTTTTTTGTTTTGATAGGAACGACTAATGTGAAATTCCATTTGGCATGCTCAGAGAAGTAAGAAACTTGTGTCAACATAAGTTATCTGATAAAAATCTACCAGGGTAAAATCTTCTACTTCTCAGGTTTTGAAATAAATGCTATTAATAGGCTTCAAAATATAATTGCTCGGAAGAAAAGAACAGCCCGTTTACGGTTTAAATACAATTTTTTCGAAATTGAAAGCATTTGTCACTCTTAAGGGAATTTTTGAAAATTTTTGAAAATGACTGGCCAATAAGGTTATGCGTGGTTGGCAGTTAAATTATACTATTCATTGGGTTTTTTATGGCCTCAATCTATAACATTAGGTTTTTGAGATAAAACGTAAATTAGGCGTGGTAACAGTTCTTTGAGAAATGGGGCCTAGTGACTTTCAACTCTTAACCATTCCTGTGAACAAGTAATGTTGTCAGGGATTGAGGGTACCTACAGACGAATCCGAAAGGATTTTCATGACAAGGATTAATCTTGGAGGTTTGCTTTCGCCTCCATCCGATGGTCTAATGACGCTGAGGCATAATTGTGGTTCTATGACGTTAATTTGTTGAAGTATCTTATTTTTAAGCTCTTGATTTGTTGCTAGTTTATTGGTGTACGTTTTTTTCAAATTACCCCCAAAGAAAGAAGTCCAAAGAAATCAAATCACATGATACTTCGTCACCACTTGAGATAACATGGTCATTAAATTGTTGAGCAAACAAGCCCTTCTCTCATTTCCTGTGTTGCAAATGGCACCGTCCTATTGAAACCACATATAGACCAAATCCATATCTTCCAATTGTGACCATAAACATCTTTTCTTATCATCTCAGGATAGCGAATACCATCTACAGTAACTGCCTGACCGGACTCATTTTGTAAAAAAAAAAAATACGGCCCGATGATGCCATTAGCCCATAAATCGCACCAAAAAGTCACTCTTTATGGGTGAATTGGTTTTTCGACAGTCGCTGTTGAATAATCAATCGTCCAGATGCTGCAACTCAATTCGGCTTATTGACAAATCCTCTGAGGTCAAAACGTTCCTCAAGACTGAAGATTATTTTCTTTCCGAGAATATTCATGCATTGCTGCCATTTCTTGTCACCATTAGCCCATTGACAATGGCGGTGCTTAAAATGGTCAAGAGACTTTAGTTCCTGAGTCAATCGCACCTTGTTGGCATGAAAATGCAAGTCTTTATGCATAATGTTCATCAACGCCGAGAGTGCACTTGTGTTTTCACATCTCCTTCATACTCGGTTTTGCTCAAATTTTTCACGATTGACGAAGTTAACGACATGCATTTTACTTGAACGTCAATTTTCATAATAAGTTTAAATAACTTGAACACATTGCACGATTGTGTATCTTTCCATTATTCAAATAGAATTAGTCTGAAATTGAGAAACGTCAAATGAAATACCGAAAAAAAACTTGACGTTTAGGTGTGGTACACATTCGACAACGGCCCTTAAAATGTAACCACCCCTCACATACAAAACTTGCTTATGTGCATTTGATTGTATTTTTCAGAAGAAACTTGTATTTGATTTAAATATCATTTTCAAGATTTTAAATACTTTTCATAGACTCTAAATTTCATTCAAATTTCCAACCATTAAAATAAAAAAATGTACAAATTCAACCTTCTCAATCAAAACTACCTATCGGAAGCTATAAATGAATTTAAAAAAAAAATATGCTATTCAAAAATAATTGATGCAATCACGACTTGATAGTCTTCTAAGAGATTGACTTTGAAATAAATTCCATCACAACATAACAGAACACAAATTGACACATTTGACCCCTGCTGTCATAATTGATTCACGCGTGCAAATAGTCGTCAATTGTCAAGTTGTTAGTTGTCAGTTGAGTTTGTATCCAAATACAGAAATTGTTTCTAATTAAAGTTTTCTTCATACTCGTAGATAGAAAAAAATAAAATAAAAAGGTATAGAAAGTCATATTGGAATTGCTGGAATGTATTAATTTAAATATTTATATTTTATTAAATTGACTTCAACCCACGCACCCTTCAAATTTTATACTAAATAGAGACAGTTCTGAAAAAGAAGAAGAAAAAATGTATAAGTTAATTAATAATTCTCCTAAAAATATTCCAACACTCAAATTTTATGCCATTTATCATTAATTGAAAATAAAAATATGTTTCAATTATTATTGACATTGAAAGTGGTAATTTTTATATTTTGTTTTGTATTATTATTTATTTATACAGAAAAAAGGCAAATGTTCAGCGAAAATGTTTATTTACATTCAATTGATGTATGGATGTGCGTTTAAATTGGCAGCAAGGTTGAATTCGACGTACGTACTTATTTGTGCGAATTTATTTTTTCATTTCTGTCGATATTTTTTGAACAATTTATGATAATTTCACTTCAATTTACAATTTTAAAAGGAAAACTTTTTTTTCTTTTTGTTTACAATCAGCATTTTAAAAATGTGTGTGTTTATAAAATCTCATGGGTTTTTTGCAACTGAAAAAATATGTTTTTTTTGTTCATTGATTTTTAACACAATGATTTGTTTATGAGATAAACAATTTGTGGAGTGTGTTTCTTTCGTATTGAATGAAGTACAAAAAAAAGATAAATAAATCTGCATTTTTACGAACTTAAAACTGATGGATACAGTCGTTTTTTTTTAATTTCATTTGCACAACATCAAATATAAAAATGCACTCTGATTTGCTGTCAGCAAGTTATCAATCTCAAAGAAAAACGGAGAAGGAACCACGACCATGATTCATAAACATATTTGCAGTCAATGCTTCCCAACGTAAATGTCAAAAAACTTTGACAAATGACGCCATTTGCAAAATAGAAACGCATATTCAGTATCATTTGGCAAATGACGACATTTGCTAAATAAAAACTCGCTTTTAAGATGACATTTGGCTTACTGCTTATTTATTTAAAAACCTGGCTTGATAAATGTCACGTCTTACAATATAAGCCTTGTTTTTTAGTAAAATATTTTTTTTTTTTGCCTTTAGGGATAAAAACCGGAGAAATGCCTTATACACCATACACCTGGCGTTGACTCATTAACCATCCTCGTGTGTCAGACTCGCGTTGTGCATACCGACCAAAACTCCCCCAACCCTTTCGGTTTCTGCTTCCCTTACGGGTAGGGTTCATCTTACGGGTTCAACTGTTTCCCGATAATTTTCTTCTTCTCTTTTTTGGCTTCTGAGAATGTGTTCTATAAAACTGCTTATTTTTTGCCAGTTTCGGTAGCTCTGTAGCATCTTACCGACTATGTTGTCTGGAGTGATGACTCCAGTGTTTTTGTGTAGGCCTTGTCGGAGGTGTTCCCATCTGATACATGCGATGGTATGGTTTGCGTCGTCTTCTTGTGAGTCTCTATACTGGCATGCTGGGCAATTTATCTTACCAATCTTATGGAGAAAGGCATTGAAATATTCGTGTCCGGTGAAAAACTAGGTGATTGCAATCGCCCATGTTCCTAATTAGCCTCGCTGTCCACCTCCTCTGGTTTCGAAACGCCAACGCTCTTGCCACTTCTGTTTTGTGATCTGTTTTGCCTTCTCGGATGCCGCTTCCACTCCCATTTGCGTTTTTTGTCGTAGATATGTATACTTCCTTTCTGCCGTCAGGAGATCGATGGGGTCACTCCTGCGACTACGAGGACGGCTGATTTCGACACGGTTCGGAATGAGCTGGCTACTCTCAGGGCACCACACCTTTGTACTGCCGCCATCTGTTTTCGATACTTCGCTTGTTTAAGTGATTCTGCCCAGATTTCGCTTCCGTACAGCAGGATGGCATGCGTCGTATACATCAGCAGCTTGCACTTAGTGGCCGTTGGTCCGCCTATGTTGGCCATCAGTCTGCTGATTGAGGCGGTTGTTTTCGAGGCTCTTGCCGTTGTTCCTTTAATTTGTTGCCAAAAGGTTAGCTTTGTGTAGAGCCTCAATCCCAAGTATTTTACGGTGACGGTGCTTCGTATCACTTCGGTCTTCTTCGTAAGAAGAAACATCTCCTTTTTTTCCGTTACTAAACAAAGCCCGTGGTCCTTCACCCAAGAGTTCGTTCGCTGCATGACCTGGTTTAACTTTCTTTGCGCGTTTTAGGTGCCTCTTGCCGTTATCACCGCTACAATGTCGTCAGCGTAACCAACCAGGAAGGTGTCATCGGGCATCTCCATTCGAAGGATGTCATCGTAGGAGATGTTCCAGAGGTCTGGTGCTAGGATTTATCCCTGAGCTGCATCTGACGTAATTTCTTAAAAGCGCTGGCCTTCTGTGGTTTCATAGATCAGCTCTCGATCTCTAAGGTAGGCCTTCACTATTCGTAGGAGGTACGCTGAGATTTTAAATCTCCTGTTTAACGCGTTCAGGATTTCACTCCACCTGGCCGAGTTAAAAGCATTGCGTACGTCTAGTGTTGCCAGTGACAAGTCCCCTGATGTTTGTACTGCCGCGATCAGCCGTGATTTCAGCAGATTTTCAAAGAGTTTTCCCGCGGTGTCCAGCAAGTACAGAGGTCTGTATACTGATGGGTAATCCGTGTCTTCTTTACCTTTACTTATAAGTAACAGGCGTTGTTTTTTCCAATTCTTGGGGAAAACACCTTCCTCCAGAAAGCTGTTTAACATGTTCAGCATCATATGTCCCCAGGGGTTGCTATTTTTGTCTCGGCGGAGATCCTCTCACTTCTTTTTCTTGCTCGAATTGTGGCCTTCTTGAGCTCGGATCTTTTGATTCTGAATTCGGTTATTGCCTCTTCCGTAAGTTTCGAACGTTTTCTTCGTCCTCTGGTTACTATACGTCAGAGTTGAAGGCATATTCGACGGAGCGCAGCTATTTTTTCCGTCCACTAGTACACTGGATCTAGTTTTCTGCTAGAACCGCTATTTCGAGTCATGGAAGAATTGAGACTTGGTCAGAACGTGACCATTGATAAGTATAACTTCAAAGTGGTTGTATACCTGCACTCTGCAAACGACACAGTGCTAATCAAGCGTAGAATAACCCTTGCTGATGGCTGTTTTCTTGGACTAATTAAGCAATTGAGAAACAAAACCCTATAGCGAAGCACCAGGAAACGTTGTACAAAACCCTCATCATCCCAGTCTTTCTGTATGGTGAAGAAGAAGCATAGAGTCTCTCTCAAGCGGATAAAGACTCTCTTGGTATCTCCGAAGGGAAGGTTCTACGTACGATCTATGGACCGATTTGTGTCAACTGACGTATGAGCTGTACAGCGACTTGTCAGTCAGTCAGTCAAAAAACTACGATTAAGATGATAGGGCATGTAAGCGAATAAATATCGGACCTCCAGGTTGTAAAGTATTGAACGCCAAGACAGAAGGAACAAAAAGCAGAAGCAAACCTCATTTCAGCTGGAGCGACTAAGTTGAGGGTGATACTTAATATTGGGAACTGAACATAGTAAAAACCGAAACCTATTACTTGAAGCGCAGGAGCACCCCGTGTTCTTGATTCCGGGCCCATATATCGAGCTCATCCTACAATGACACTAGATGCTTAATATATGGTGAATGTAAGATTTCTTCGTCTTCTCTATCTTTGAGGTAATGCCGACAAAAAAAGGACGTTTGCTTAGGGTCATTGTTCTGTTAAATTACTTATCCTTCGCCAATCAATCTTATTAAAGAGATCAAAGCGCTTTCTTCTAATATCTTCTTGTATGCCTCTTTAATTTTACAAAGCGCTTTCTTCTAATATCTTCTTGTATGCCTCTTTAAAAAGCCGAGTCGAAGAGAAACATGCTCCCAGGTCATCACAGAAAAACTTCCATGGTTGGCGGTGAGAACCATACAGTTGTTGAAATCCCTCCGTTTTGTGCCAAATACCTCCAACTTCATCCATTCAATCTCTAAGCTTTTTGGCCCACACTAATCTTTTCATATTGTTTTTTTTTTTTTTTTTTGTGGAAGAAGTAGTTTTCCAAATTCAACTCGTCTGCATAAAACTGTAGGTCCCCTCCAGTTCTGACATCACTCGCACACAGGAATGGTTGAAAGTTGTAGGTCACTAGACCCTGGTTCTCAACAGTGCTGTTTTTTGTCTGTTGTTACAATTATCAGTTCCTCTTGTTGTAGACCTGGGTCGTCTTAAGCATGGTTTATCATTAAAAAGTCCAAATTGAGCGTGGCGCTCAATAGCACGTTTACCGGTAGCCCTTCGATATCATCAATTTGTTTACTCAATAGATACAATTCTTTTTGCTTTTTCAAAAATAGTATGCGTCAAAAATTAAACTGTTCCGTCTAGAAAGTGTTATTCATACAACTTGTAGTAAAAATCAGCCAATATCAAAAAACTATTCAAACTGTCAGTTACCGTTGTTTACATATCTGACAATTTCATTATCAACATTAACCTTCTGTGCGTTCAAAAAATTGAATCAACTACAACCACCTGACAATGAATTTGAAACACAATTTTTCAACCGTGTGAACAGACCGTTCTTTATTTAAAAAATAGTTCCTATTGTCATCGCTACGAATTAAACGCAATATTTAATTTAAGTACACAAAAACTCTAATTAGTTTTGAATTTACCATGATAAGTGAAAACGTTATTGTGACTGTCGGCAACTAAGTTTCTTCAATAATTTTAAGTTGCTGGCAACTTAGCTGTTGCAATTCCCTTTATTCAAGTCGTTACCAAAAATGGACTGGAACTGACATTGGTTAAGTATTAAGCATATTCTTCCTAAGAAACTATCGAAAAGTTAAGGTTATTCAGAAGTTAGTTTTGCCATTGAAATAAATGATGTCTATAAAGTTCTAAAGCTATCAAACAAAACAAAGAATACAACCTTTAACTATTAACACACGCACTCTAAATCCACGTAAACGTGTCCCATAAACTTTATAGCCATAGGAAAAATGCTAAAAAATATACAAAAGCCTTACCCATATATCACGTTCTAATATAAGTTGAAGGTAGGTCATTCTTATTCTCATCCTTATGAACATCGCCACCAACAAAAAATATCCTCTTTATCATTCCAAAAATGTAAAAATTCGCATGTCAAAACTACTTAGGAATATAGACCTATAGTTCATACAGCTTTTTGATGGATTTCGTCCCCATTTTCAGACTTAAAAAATAGAAGGTATACAAAATGGACGACGATATTCCTATGAGTGTTTTATATTTGTAGGTAAGTATATGTAAATTAATGCGTCATCCTTATTGTTTTCTGCGTTGCGTTGAATAAAAGAAATGCTTTTTATCTTAATTACAAATCGTCAGTCGCTCGCCATCATGTCGACATTGATTGTCATGCTGTCATTTGATTTCACAATTTTCGCTTGTGTCAAACTGTCGAATAGATTGATGAGCAGTAACAGCAGCACCAGTAGTAGAAAAAGTCCTTGAATGGGATTCTTCTTTTTTTTTAGTTGGTGAGTTGATAAATCAGGTGACATTTTATAGACATGTTCCATAAGGCACATCAGGGTCATTTTAAAACCAAGATATTTTTTTTTTTTTTTTCAGAATGTTTAAAAAGTTTTCAATAAGTTTTGAAATGTCATATTTATTAACAGATCTTAAGCTTGGCGTTAATTAAATCAAACACTGTTAACATTGTTGACGTTTTCGAATACAACAGTGAAAGAAAACATGTTTTTTTTTTAAATGTCAAACTCTATAAAATAAATAAATTTTGTATCGCAACAGTCCGTTTGAGAACTAGGGCCTAGTGACTGACAATTCTCAACCATTCCTGTGTGCCAGAACTGTTGTCAGGGATGGAAGGAACCTACAGTTTTAAGATGAATCCGAACAGAAAATTTGAAGCACTTTTCATGACAAGAATTACTCTTGGAGAATTTGTCAATTCCTCGCAAGAGGCAGTACCCGTGAAAAGAAATTTAGGTGGCATAGGCAGGGATCGAACACAAGACCTCTCGCATGACAGTCCATCACACTAACCATCATGCCACGGGTATTCAAAATGTCAATCTCACATTTGGAAAAATTGGCTATTTCTTTGTAAAACGTTTATATTGAATTGTGTTTTCTGATGACAAATGTCAGAATTAAATAAAAATTTAAATCCAATTAACAAATAAAGCTTAAATGTCATAGCAGCTTTAAATGAAAAAAACATTCTGACAACAAACTTAATAACATGACGATTGAGGTTTTTGATTCTAAACTCTAAACAAAATTATTTTTAATTTTTAAAAATAAGCTTGTTTTTTCTCATTTTGGAGCAGCTTTAAGTTAATTGACCAGCATTTAAGGCCTGATCAAACAGAATGTTATCTGGCGGGACGGTAAGAACGTGCTACTACCCTTCGCGTTCATATATGTCTAACAGACCTTTCGGCGTTCTATTCAGCCATTTCAAAAAGTCAATTGAACTTCTTTTCTTTGATTTTATAATTTATTGCTACAAAACATAATTCAGCAACAAAAATTCCGGTATTCTTTTTTAAACGACAAAAGTTAGGTTTTTCGTTTTTTGCTTATATTCTTTATGTTTTGACGTTTGCTCGTCACGATCTTTGTAAAAATCTACAACTTAACAAACGTGAAGTTAGACACGCCATTTTACTCCATTTGCTCGGCGTTTTACGAGCTCAGAACTAGTTCAGAACGAAAAAAAAAAATTTATAAAATTTTGGAGGTCTGAACGTTCAGAGAGAAAAAAAGAAATACATTTTTTTGTTTGATAGTTCAGACTCGGCTGTCAACTACAAAAGAAAAACGCCTGATAAACTGAAAGATGAGTTTTTTCTTCTGAACTCTAAATAAACTGTTAGCGTTCAGGTTTTTATCAGGATTACTTTCAATTTTTGAAAGAATCTTTGTTTGTCTCATTCCAGTTTTGACATTAAGAACTTAAAAATGATTTCCATTGTGAATGTTCAAAACAAGGCAGTTTTTCTGAAAGAATTTTTTTCCTTGAATACTTACAAACTGTCAAACTTTTGGTTAACTTTTTTAAATTGGGAATGACAGTTCTTCTTTGGAATGAGGGAAATGTCATAGTTTTGTTTCTTAATCTGTTCCAACAATTTTCTTTCACATAGAAAAATCTCATACACAATGTCATTTTCACCAAAGTCACGTTTGTAAATTAAGGAAAAATAAAATGTTGAGCATTATGTCAAATGCAAATGTACGCTGACAGCTCTTACATCAATGTATCGCTGAACGCTTAAAATGAAAGCATTTCTTTTGACTCAAGGTTAAGAGTTACTGTTTGTCAATGAAACAATCTCTTACATCTGTCACTATGTATTTGCTTTTATTTTTAAAAGCATACAAAATGTCATTTTCAATAATGTTATAATTGTGACATTTTATAAAAAAAAATGCTAAAAAGCTGTCACTTGTGAATAATTTCATGAACATCAAAAACTCCTTAAAATTATAAAGAAGACCGTTTATTTTTTTCTTTCTAAAAATCCCCTCACCAATAAAAACCTCAAAGTGACAGATAGTACAAGAAGTGGTGATGTGGCAGTTAAGAGTATTTTTCCTTTTTATTTTAAACCCTACCCACGTTCTTCTTCTTTTTTCGTCGATTAATTTCTCAAGAATAAGAACTCCCTTAATAAAAAAAGACTACCCCTCCTTTATTTTTTGTTTTTGGTGATCAAGGAGGCACTCCTTGGAGAAAGATATATAAATACAAGGAGTATATAAACCTTCAACGAAAAACGCCTAATTTGACATTTATATATGTTCAATGTTTAACTATATCGGTATCCGGGGGCGGCAGGCTATGTTCGTAAATGCTTTTTCGTGTGCAACTTTTTTGTTTTTATTTTTTGGGTGATAACCTACATTTAGACCGAACAAATTAATCTTGATAAAAGCTTCAATGGAAATCGTTTGCCTTCCCGCATATATCGTCCAGGGAATATGGTATCGTGACAGTAATAATGTTAAACGGATGAACCGGAGAATGGGTTAAAAATGTAATAGGTACGAGTCCCATGCCCATTACCAAGCCTAGGCATGTTATACCCATAACCAATGTTGTTGTTGTTATTGCAATAAAATGAGGACTGATATGGAATAGGGTATACTGGACAGACAGAAGACGGGCTGTCATGTTGTGTAGGACACAAGGAAAGCTGATAGTAGCGTGGAAATAGGTCAATTGGAAAAAAATTACTGTTATTTCTGAAAGATTATGAAAGTATTATATGCATGGAAACAACAGAGACAAACAAAAATAGGGTAAGTCTTATTTTGTGGTCTAACAATGACAGATGTGAGGGAGTGAGAGAGTGAATGAGAGAGAGAGGGTGGTGATTAAGTTAATGGCGGTACCGACCGCCAGGGCGCAGCAGTTTATATGGAACAATTCAAAGATAACTAGAAAGGTGGCTGTTGTTATGCTTATGACTGTCATTAAAGGATATACTCGTACTTAACGAACATTAAAAGATATGACGTACGAGTATGTATTTATTATAACGGTGTGTTATGATAAGCACGTTTCCGATAGAGGATTAGACTTAGTTGCTGAATGAACGGTTATTTCTTTTGAAATTCTTAAATAGGATAGATAATGGATGAATGTTATGTGCGAAGGATCAACCGAGGATTATTTTAAAAGCATGAAAAATTATAGAGACAATAACAGGTAAATTCTTTGAAAAATTTTAGTGTAGAAGATAGGAGAATAAAATAACAGGATTTTAACATTAAGATTATTTTTATTGAGGGTCCTTTTTTTATTTTAATTGGTGGCTTAATAATTTGAGTGATAAATATAATTTTATAAATGCTGAATAATAATACATTTTCATAATCTCGTATGTTGAAATGAAATTGACTGAAGTTTTTTTGAAATAGGATTCCATTTATTTGTAAACCTTCCTTAAGTTTAGGTGAATGTGAACCAAACTTGTTAAAGAATGCAATCTTCTGGGAATGTAATCTTTTCTGACTGACATAAAGATCGCATTCATTGAATACACTAAAAGATTGGGACTTCAAGTTTTGCATCACCATCGACCTTTAAAAAAAGAGCAATAATTTTTGAAAAGAATGCGAGGACTTCAAGAAAATGAAAGACCTTAAAGTAAATGCAAAAACTTTAAAAGAATTTAAAGCTTTTAAGTAAATGCAAAGAATGCATGAAGTCTCAAATAGATTGCAGTCAAATAATTGCAGTCTATTTATGGGCAAATGATTGTTGATTGCGATGCCAATCCTTAGGTACCAAGTGATATGACTGTAGAAAGAAATACTAGGAATTCGTTTATAAATCCAACAAGTTTTTATCTATTGTTCTAAATTAACTCAATCCGCCTGAAAGTGGCCAACTTCAAATGCAAAACACTTGTTCCATATTTTGCAAAATCCTCTTTCGGTACGGTCTTATTTGCTTCTACGTTTCTGTTGTTATCTGTATTGATTTAAAATGATGTCCAGGGGGCATTTTCTTATGTAAAGTCGCCAGAAATCACAGGTTGAACTAAGTCAGCCAAATAGGATATTTGCGTTAAAAAAAACCGATTGATATTACGAATTCCGAGTTTAGAAATTGAGCTCCCGAACAAGATTTAATGCTTCTGATACTCAAATGGTTATTAAAAATGGCTGAGTGAAAATTTAGTGAATTATATGTTATTTATCAGTTAGTGTTGATGAATCCCTTCTTTCTTTGTACCACTTATTAACACTTTTTTTTCATTAGAAGATTTTCAAATCAGAATTGCTTTGGTAAAAAGAGGATGATTTTTTAAAAGCTATTTAAAAGTTTGTCAAAAATAACACATAAAATTAAAAAAAATGCATGAAATCTTTATTTGAACCGATAGTACGGTCCATATAATTTAATGTTCGAAGATTATTTCATGCATGATAGCTGGATCTGCATCATCTTCGAAGAAGTACGTAAAATGATGCAACCAGCTGATATTCACTCCAAAATCTAGAATTCTGCTTATTTACGTACCCATTGAGCCAAAAATGAGCTAAACACAAATATTTGAACTTCCCATTGGAAGTTATTTTATTTAGTCAAATTTGTAGCATTACAAAATTTGACATTACTCGACATTTCAGGGTGTGTACGAACCTACGTACATTTGAAACTCCTTCAAATAATTGTTTATTTTTTGGATATCTAGTCAAATTTTTACAAAAATGAAAAATAAAAGCCTTCCAAAAAGAACTTGAAACTCGTAAAAATTGACACTTGACACAAGAATCTTAAGCTCAAATTTTAAAGAACTAACCCCTAAATCATTTTGAAAATAAAAATCGACTCTAGAATGATTGTATTTAATCTTATTTAAAGTATACTTTATCCATTTGACGATTTCAAAATCAACAATTTAATGCCGTAGGACCCATAAAAAAAAACTACAAAGCGTTACGTCACGTTAAAACCCTTATTTGCTTAGAAGAGATGCTTAAAGTGTTCTAAATAAGGAAACATTCAAAAACGGCTTAGAGTTTGCTTCATTGCTTAAACGAGAACTGTTTAAATTTGTCCGCAATTGAACTTTAACTTTTTAATCTTATGTAAAATTGACATTTTAAGTTACTAGCGTGGAATGTATACCAGTCTGTATTTAATTTCATAACAGTTGTCTGTTAGTTTGCTCACCACATCTTCCAATTTTACGTCCAACTTATTTATTTTAATCACTTTAAAACCATTATTTTGCATATCGTTTGTATCAAACTATAAAACATTCATTAAACTAGTTTTATTATACAAAAGACCAATTTCATGTAATGACTTCTTTTATGAGAACTGCCTTATCTTATAAGCCTGTACCAAAGTCAAAATTACAGGAGGATTATATTAGGTTTACCGTAGCCGATTATGGGCCTTAAAAGTTTTGAAAGTTGTCGAGTTCTCGACAATAACTCTAAAATTTTGATACGTACAAGGTTGTTCATTACATCAAATAAAACTCAATTTTAAAAGCTAACTTTTAAAAGTAATTCTATACAAAAGTTTTCTTTGGTTTCAAGTCTAAACTGAAGTGAACAGAACCGATAACTGGTAGACTTAAGGACATCTTAAAATGTTCTGCCATAGACATTTTTAGATGTGAAAAGATTTTTTTTTCATGACAAATATTTATGCTACTAACACTTGTGGGCAAGGTTTTTTTCCTTACAATCAAATTGCACTTTTTCAATCGGTTTCCATAGCCTTAATTGAAATCCGACTTAAAAAAATACATACAAGTCTTTTTGAAGTATTTTTTGATAAATTCGTGATGGTTTTCCAAATCTAGAATCTATATCTTCAGCATTTAGTTCAAATATTAATGAATTTCATAAAATTTTCAAAAATAATCTTCACGTGTCTTAAATTGAACTTAATGAAACGCTTACCCATTTTTCGTGAAAAAGGCATAACGGATTGAAAGTAACTTTGGTTCTTTTATAATGTTCAAAACTGGTATTTTAAAGTTTTGAGTATATAGTTCCAAATTGAAATCAACGTATTATTCAAAAGTATTTAAGTAATTATTTCAAGGTTTTCTCAAAACATCAAATAAAGAGTATTAAATATTGAGAATTTCCAAAATCTAAGTATGATATTAAAATGATATAAACGGTATCTAGAATACAAATATTTGAACTCATCATACAATAAATTGTTGCGAGATGTGTTGGGTTTAACTAAACCTTAAAAACACCGCTTTTTGTTGTATTTAGTATTTTTTCAGGGGCATATTTTACAAATCTGATGTCAAAGAAATTAAAGGCAAACATATTAATTCTTTAAAATACGAGTAATATCGATTTGTTTCTTATAGTATACCTCTTGTCGCCTAACAATTCTTTAAGTGTTTATGTTAGTGATACAAATTTTATGATAATAACTTTCTTTGTAAATACTTTCCCACAAAACGAATTTTTTTTTTTGTCGTTAATTTTAAATTCGATTAGACAAGCCAGCACAAACTTTAGCTTTACCCCAATTATTCATAAAATTGTATACTTACATTACTATTTGTCGTCTCTTCTATCAATTATTTTTTTTTCTTAAATTTTTAATTGCGTATCTATTACTTTAGTTGACAAATCGGACTTTATTCTCTTTACTTTAAAGTGCTATCTAAGAAATTAGTTTCATTGCTCTTTGCCATTAGATGACTCTTCAAAACAATTCTTATCTCGAATAGTCTTTAGGGTAGTGTTGGAAATTGATATGTTATTACTTTATCGTTTCGGTATAGTCCTTGTGGTTTTAAAATTAGTGGAAAAGAAAAAACCAACATCATCATTGCAAAACTAGAATTCAGGTCCGTCTTTATGAAATCTATCTAATTATGCTCAATTAATTATGTCCTTCCTTCCCTAATTTTTCTCGAACATCTCTAAGAGATCAAAATGTCTTTTGTTAAGCAAAAACAACTTTAATTTCCTCGATAATTAAATAATCAAAAATCAAATTTAAAATTCTGTTATGGTTTATTTTTGTTTTTAAATTTTAAATAAATATTTTCAAATATTTTAATGGAAAATAAAATACAATTGTTTTTGTAATAGATCATTAAAAATAGCAAAAAACAGTTCAATATTAGCGTTTTCGAAACAAACTTAACTTTAAAAAATAAATATTGCTTTAAATATTGCTAGTATTAGGTAGCAAACCCCTTGTTATTAATCACTTTATCACATCTTCGAGGCATGGAGTCAATTGAATTGCTTATATGCTGTTTGGGATACTTTCCCAAACTTCAATTAGTTCTTACAATTCGTCGATCTACAATTTTCAATCGATTTTCTTTGGGGTTGAGATCAGGGGACAGTGCTGACCCTTGTAACACGCCAAATCGTTTTTCTTGAAACCACTTCTTAACCGTATTGTAGGTGTTCTTAGGTCGTTGTCTTGCTGAAATATCCATTTCAGAGGCAACTGTTCCTCAGCGTTAGGCAGCATTATATTTTGCAAAATGTCACGATATATAAAACCATCTGTTTGGTTAATCAGTCCCAGCCCATGCCCTGAAAAACATCCCCACACCATTACGCTACCTCGTCCGTGTTTCACAGTAGCTTTGGTGTAACGTGGATTAAGTGTCTCTTTAGCTGGTCTGCGAACACTACGGAAAACAGCAGAACCCTTGAAATTGAATTTGCACTCATCCGAAAGAGTACGTTCCTCCATTTTCTAACGGTCTATTATTGCTGTTATCATGAGCAAATTTTAATCTCACCAGTTTTATTTTAAATAGAAATAAAAGAAGTTTTTAAAGCTTTGAAAGATTTAAGTCCACCATCAACAGCTCGTCTCGGAATTTTTCAGGTCGAGTTGGGTTTGTATTTCTGTCGATGATTTATTTAAGTTATTCTTTTTTAAATGACATACAGATGGAGGAATTTTCAGTTCAGTTCCTAATGTAATTGCCAACACTGTATGTATGTTGGCTGTATGGACTGTTTTCCTGTTAAGTTTCTAGGTTTAATTATATCATTGCCCCAACACTACTGCCTTGACTATAGCTCTTAGCGCCCGTCTCATTATTTAAATTTTACTAAAACGATTGCTATTCGATATCAGTGCATTAAATGTACAATTTATTATTATGTACATTATCATTAAAATTTAGAAAATACAAATGATACTCCTCTATTGTTATCATCTTTCAATTTTTTTCTTTTCTTTTACTTTCAGATTAATTCCACAATCTGCATGCTTCTCAACAGACAATAAAAAGAAACAACAACAAAAAGGTCAAATTCAACTCACACAAAAAAGTCTGAAAGAATCAAAATGAATCATAAAAAATAGCAAAGGAATTTCATTTAAAAAACAAAAGAAACTAAATCAACCCAAAGTTATCAGCACAAAAATAAACAAAGGTTGTCTCTCATAATTTCTTCCTGTTTAAAAATTAAAAAAAAAACAACGAACAACATAAAAATAGAACTTCCATTAGCGGAAATAATAACTGAAAAGACTTAATTAACAAAACAAAATTAAAAACTCCAAAGAAAATTAACAAAAAGAAAATCACCAATTTCTAATTAAGTATTATTTAAATTTTTGTTTTTGGAAATCATCATCAATCAAAAACTATTGTGTTATTAAATTAATTTAAATTTAAAATAAAAAAAGAGAAACAGTATTTCGCCGAAACGGAACACTGAATGACATTACTTGGGCCTAGCGCCCCTGGGATGGCCTTTATGATGAAAAAAAAGAAGTACAAGTTCAATGTTGAGGTGCAACTTAAGGATTTAGTTGAAGTAGCGCTAGTTAATGAGGTGCTATTTGCTAAAATACGCTTATTGGATGGTGGATCATTTCAAGAATATAGTTCAAGGTAAGTTGGCTTAACGTTGTCTTTATTTTCATAACAGAAAAAAGTTAATTTCTAGAAATTGTAAAAGGTTTCCAAATTGCAAATGATTGATAACTTTGAATTTTTACTATAAACACTAGAACATTTTACGTGTTGTGATTTTTCTCAATTATAATCATAAGAAGAATCTCAAAAACCGAAAGCTTCTTAATGACCGACTTTCGGAAAAATAGAACAACTGATGATCTTTTAGTTTATCTCATCGGGCAGTAGAAGAAATATTTGCATCGGTTTGAGTAAAGTAAAATATTTGCAGTTGATATTTTAGAAGCATTTGAAAGAGGCAAACAATTTTTTTTATGAATCTCTCTTCGTGTTGGATGGATTTAAGTCTATCTCTAACAATCCGTGGAGTGCCCCAGGGTTCTGCCCTGTCTCCAGGACTTTTTCTTAAATTATTTATTAATGATCTCCTGTTAAAAACACCTAATTCACAAATGCATAAAAGACCGAATGGGCAATTTACTACATTTGCTCTTATATTTGAGCTTCCATACAAGGAAAATTTCGAAACTTAACATACACAAAGTTTTCCAAAATTGTATACGTACATATAAGTATATGAAATTTGATGATTTAAGCTGTATTATCATCAACAGAACTTCCTAACTTAAATTCCGTATTCTTCAAACTCTTTACTTTTGGAAAGTTATATAAATTTTAAACTGCAATCTTGTGTTTTAACTAATTTCCACATTAAAATATTTTGTAAATATTTAGAACTTCTTGAAAGCTTTCGTTAGATGAGGCCTATATGAACTTTCGGGTACATTCCTAATATTTCTAACTCCACATCTAACTCTAGAGACGATACAAACTTATACACGCTCAAAGCTTCAATATAAATATCATCGGTGGGATGTTGCCCCAGTAATACACCCATTTTTTTTTTTATTAATTCTCATCTCATTTCCTATAGTATTGAAAACATTAATTCTTATTACAAGGAACATTTCCTAAAATATTGAATATTTTTTTATAAGTGTAATTCAACATTTTTTGAGAGCATTCTAAAATATTGAAAACATTTTTTTTAAAACTCCAATTCAATATTTTTTGAAAGCATTCTACTCAGTTCCTTCAAACTTTCCTCCGTAGGTTTTAAACCTCTTTTCCGGAAATGGATATTTTCTTCCTTATCTTGAGAATCGTGAATATTATGTATGATTTAGATCCCAACTTACCAATTTTATTCTAACCACTTCTGGTGTTCCCCAGGGTAGTCATTTAGGCCCTCTCTTCCTTATCCTTTCAATTAATTATATTGACATGGTCATTACACGGTCATTGACATGGTCATTATCATTGCAGCTCAAAAGCATTAAAACAGATCCCTTTTTCTTCAAAACCATCCCATAGAAATAGTAGAAAACATAAAGGATCTGGGCCTTTTACGTGACCGTGAATTGAAATGTCTCCAAAAAAAGATTTTTTTATTTTCCACTTCAGTTACTTCCTTGGGAAAATATTTTGATCTTTTCCCTTATCGTGATAGCCTCAATTTTCTAATACCCAACTCGTATGGAGAAATTGCTTAGAGACCGTTCACACGATTCCGAAACGGCGGTTTTGCCGTATCGTCGATTTTACCGTATAAGCCAGTGTCAATATAATTTAAATGAGTATATTCAGACAATACAGCATTTAACTGTATACGGTAAAAGTACCGATTAGGTACATTTTGTCATTCGGTCTTGTCTCTGCAAATCGTTTTCGGTCGTACGGTAAAAAAAAACGATTCGGCTCATCGGCGAATCGGGAAAATATCCGATACGGTGAAAATATCGAATCGTGTGAACGGGCTCTTATCGTGTATTGGGCGCTTTAGGCTGACATACTGTACATAAATCGGCTTCTCTCTGATTTAGTTGAATGCTCCTCTCTACATAAATTGATTTCTTTTAACCCTTATACCCGTAACCTGAAAAAAACCTCGCCTTTTCTATTTACCAACAGACTTTTGGCCTTATTGTTGGGTCATCTAGAACCCCAAACATCTTGTGACCCACCCCCACTCATAGTTATAATTTAACATTTAAGTTAGTTTTTAATTATACCTATAGTTTGAATTAAGCGAAAAAATGGGGGTTAAGTTTCCACTAAAATAATGACTCTTTTGTTCTGGATTTGTATGGGTTATGCTATTAACCACCAGGAATGCTCATCAATATTCCGCCGAGTATAGATAGATAAAGACCTGTCGATTAACTGCCTTTATGTTTTACATTAAATCATTGGTCCATGCAAAAAACTCTGTTGAAATAAGAATTTCGTATTACTTCAATCCGAAAACTTAAAGGGTGTATTTTAAAACAAGTCGCAACCCTAAAGTGCCTATGAAGACTCGTTTTAAACTAGTCAAGCTTGACACTTATTACAAATACTGATCAATTTCTCCACTTAGCTCAAATAAATTTAGAAATCTGTGAATATTATACTTAACAAAAAGACTTGACAAACTTACCCATAAGGTACTTTTAAATGAATTAAAGCAAGTCGGACTATATGACCATTTAATTGATTGGATATCATCTTTCCTTACTGATACACAGTATGGTGTAGTCTTTTAACAAAAAAGACCATTCTAATTCGGTTATTGTTAATTTTAAGTGTACCTTATGGTAGCCATTTTGGTCCGTTGTTCTTTGTTCTAATTATTAATGGCCTTCCCTTTAAAAATTCGATGACAGCAATGCACGTAGATAAATTGAAAATATTTCAAACAGTTAGTGACTTATCGGACCGCGAAATATTACAAGATGGTCTACTTCAACCATGGGAATGGTGCAATACAAATCGTTTAATGGTTGATACCCTTAAACTTCTCAGACCTAAACGGTGATTTTTTAAGAGCTTGAGAACTTTAAAAAAAAAAACGCATAAAATTTGCAAAATCTCATCGATTCTTTATTTGAAACGTTAGATTGGTTCATGACATTTACTTTTTGAAGATAATTTCTTTTAAATGTTGACCGCGGCTGCGTCTTAGGTGGTCCATTCGGAAAGTCCAATTTTGGGTAACTTTTTCGAGCATTTCGGCTGGAATAGCCCGAATTTCTTCGGAATTGTTGTCTTCCAAAGCTGGAATAGTTGCTGGCTTATTTGTGTAGACTTTAGACTTGACGTAGCCCCACAAAAAATAGTCTAAAGGCGTCAAATCGCATGATCTTGGTGGCCAACTTACCGGTCCATTCCTTGAGATGAATTGTTCTCCGAAGTTTTCCCTCAAAATGGCCATAGAATCGCGAGCTGTGTGGCATGTAGCGCTATCTTGTTGAAACCACATGTCAACCAAGTTCAGTTCTTCCATTTTTGGCAACAAAAAGTTTGTTAGCATTGAACGATAGCGATCGCCATTCACCGTAAAGTTGCGTCCAACAGCATCTTTGAAAAAATACGTACAAACCACACCAAACAGTGCATTTTTCGGGATGCATGGGCAGTTCTTGAACGGCTTCTGGTTGCTCTTCACTCCAAATGCGGCAATTTTGCTTATTTACGTAGCCATTCAACCAGAAATGAGCCTCATCGCTGAACAAAATTTGTCGATAAAAAAGCGGATTTTCTGCCAACTTTTCTAGGGCCCATTCACTGAAAATTCGACGTTGTGGCAGATCGTTCGGCTTCAGTTCTTGCACGAGCTGTATTTTATACGGTTTTACACCAAGATCTTTGCGTAAAATCTTCCATGTGGTCGAATAACACAAACCCAATTGCTGCGAACGGCGACGAATCGACATTTCACGGTCTTCAGCAACACTCTCAGAAACAGACGCAATATTCTCTTCTGTACGCACTGTACGCATTCGTGTGGTTGGTTTAATGTCCAATAAAGTAAACTGAGTGAGAAATCGCATTAATTGTTTGCTCACTTGGTCGATTATGTAGACCATAAATCGGACGTAAAGCGCGAAACACATTTCATCTGAGCATCTTTCTCTTTGACACCATGTCGGAAATCCCGCGTGATCTGTCAAATACTAATGCATGTGAATTCTAACCTCAAAAAAATCACCCTTTAGCTATCATTTTAGACTCAAAGTTAACTTTTACTAATCATATTAACTACATTTAAAGAAAAACTTATAAAACTCTAGGCTTTATAAAAAGACTTAATAGAAAATTACAGGGTCCTTATGTCATTCAAAGTATATATGTATCTATTGTTAGATCAGCGCTTTAATACGGTTGTTTAATTTCGACCTCTTATTACTCCATTCATATTAATAGACTTGACGGTGCCCAAAGAAGGTTCTTTAGGTTTACATTATATTTTTTTCCATAGTCACATGGAGTAGCTTTGCCTCCTTATCTCAATAGTATAAAATTTATACGGCTTCCACGTCTAACTAATTAACGAAAGTACTTGAAACTTTGCTTTAATGTTGGAATTCCAAAGGGGGTCCATTTCACCTTCATTAATTTTGTATTGCTTCCACTTTGATGTAAGGGAAAATAACTTGAAAAATAGCTGATTCGAACAAATGTTATCCCATCAAACTATATTTCTTACAGTCCAATAAACCAATTAAAAAACATTTATAATGACAATATGTTTTTAAGTTTATAAAATGGGCAATTGGCCGCCGCTAAATTCTAGCCGAGAGGCCAAATCTTCGACCACTTTTTATCGTATGAGGCCACTTTTGCGCCGTATATCAGCAAAATCTCGCCAAAGATTTTTTCTAACTTCACATAACCACACAAAAATTAGTCTAGCGGTGTTACATCGCATGGTCTTGGAGGCTATGCCATAGGCCTACTACGCAAGATTATGCAATCATCAAAAATGGTCTTCAATAAATTGATTCAAACCGAAATATTATTTTGGTAATAATAAACAAAACTGAGCATAAATAGTGACAAAAAGACCAACTTCAAAAAAGTATTGTCAAATCTACAACCATACGTTGTAGCTTATTGACAAACCCGATATATCAAACTTTTGGTGGTCTTTGACGTCAGGTCCGTAAAGCTGAAAACACCACAATCGCATTTCGATATTCTTATGATGCAGAAATTTAGGGCTTGATGTCAAACTGGAAACACCACAAGTTTGAATTGGAAGGGATTCTTGAACCAAGTCGGGATTAGAGCACTTAATTAGCACAAAAAGAACCCTAAATTTCTGCATCATTAGAATTTCGAAATTCGATTGTGGTGTTTCCAGCTTTAAATCTCAAATAAAGTTCAAATAGAACTTCCCATATAACCCACCTTAGGAAAAATATAATGTAAAATCCTTCTGAAATTTATTTCAAAAATTAAAACCAATTGGCTTCCCACATACTCATTAAAAAAATAGTATTCAAAATTCTTTTTCGAAGGACACAAACTATAAAATTGAATTAATTACATTTTCATTTAACTTATTTTCCTTTATTAAGGAAAAATTGAATTTGCAACAATAAAAAAAAAACTAGTTTAAAAATTCCATTGGACGGACAACCGACGACAAACAGATAAAAATTCAATTAAAAAAAACAAAAAAAAAACACCACACTATCCTCATTAAAAAACATACACCACCCTCGCTTGATGGAAAAGTTCAGTTCCAATTCAATTTCATTAAACTCCTATCCTATCTCTCCGCCGGCTTGCCGGGTTCCATCTCGTTCAGTGAGATGTCAATTTAGCTCACATTTTATTTTTGTTGTCATACCCCACGACTGACGACGACGATGACGAAAAAATGAAAATTCGGAACCAAATACATTTCGTTGGCCTATCCCAATTTTAACCCATTCACCCGTTTATTTTAATTGCCATCCTTGTCCCAATCCTTCTGCTTAAAGCCTTGACGAACCGTCGCTTCGTCCCACCTTCAATGTTTAAGGAATCAGCTATTCACTATACAGACCAAGCAATAGGCCTTTTTCGAGAAATGTGTCACTTCCATTTAATTTCTTTGACAGGCTAATTAGACTATCAGACTTTCTGTTCAACGTTGTCATTTATCTTCCTCTTATTTATTTTTTTTTTGAAAATAATTCAATTAAGAAAAATTTGTCCTCACTATTTATTTTTCTCTTATTAACTTTTTTTCTATTTTTTGTATTTTTATAGAGAAGAAGTACGTAATCACCGAGTACAATGGGACCGTTCATTCGAGTTCCCATGCAAAATGTCAGCAAATGCATCAACTGGTGTCCTAGATCCATGCTTCCTAAGAATTTCCATCCGCAAAGAAATGAAAGGCGGACGTAGTTATTATAAATTAGGTTTTATCGATTTAAATCTTGCCGAATTCGCCGGATCGGGTTTAACATCAAGAAGATGTTTGCTCGAGGGCTACGATCAGCGCCATCGTTTGGATAATTCAATGCTAAGGGTGTCAATTAAAATGCACATGCTAAGCGGTGATATTCTCTTTAAAGCGTAAGTTTGTTTTTAATTGGTTCCTCCTGGAGTAATATTTATTAATAATTTTCTTTTAATTTGATTTCCAGACCGACGCCAAGTCTAGCAGGCAAACAAATTCCATCGCAAGATGATCTTGGCACCGTTGTTGGCAGCGGTGGAGGAGGAGGTGGATCAGGTGGTGGAGGAGGTGTAAATAATGCACTTGGAGGTGGTCACCAAACGCCAACGATACCGTCTGCGGTACCACAGGCTAATGCAGCTGGTGTGCCCAGTTCGGGAGCGACAACTGGCAACAGGCCAATTTCCTCGTCACGCGACGATGGCATCTCACAATCGCAAACCTCTTCGGGCTTTGGATCGCTAACGAAAAAGAAATCCGAGCTGTTTGCAGATGTTGACCCAGCATCGCTGATTGCATCGATTGTTGCCGATTCGGGATTGTCAGAGTCCTCGGAGCCGGCAACAAATGCATCAGACTCACTGTTGCAAACATATCCACCGCCATCGCTTACGTCACTGTCTAACGCACAACAAGTGCTTCCATGTGGTGGAATTGGAGGAACTGGAGGAAGTGGTGGCGGAGGTGGTGGTGGTGGTAGTGGAGGTAATAGCAGTGGTGGAGGAAGTGGTGTCGGAGTTGGCAGTGGCAGTGGCAGCGGAGTTGGTGTAGGTGGGGTGATAACAAATAGTGGGGTAGGTGGAATAAGCAATACTGGGACTGCATCAATGATAGAGATGGGACACTCGAGGAATTCCAGCAATACTAGTCAAGTAAGTCAATAAAATAAAATATGATTACATACGAGTTTATGTTTTTGACATTTAATCAATTTTCACCTCTCTCTCTCTCTCTTTCCATTGTGTGACATTTGACAGATGTCAAAAGGTTCGGGTTATAGTAGTTTTTCGCACAGTCAACATTCAAGGCAAAGTTCTGAAGGTGATTCAGGACATGCTAGGTAAGTTTATTTCTTAGTTTTTTGTTTCAATGTCATAAATTTAATTATTTTTATTTTATAATTATTTGTTAAATATATAATTGTTTATTTAAATATATTTATTGTTTAAAAAATAATTAATACAAAAACACACTGCATAAACAGATAAAAAGTTTCTTTAACCTTTTTTTTTAAATAATTTTTCTTTCTAAACTAATATTTTCTTTGCATTAATTTTTCTTACTAATCTTTTTTATTTTATTTTATTTATTTTATTTTTATGGTTGTTACTAATATTTATTATTTTTGTTTAATTAATCTAAGCGGTATCTATGTATATTTTTATATTGTTAAATAATTATATTAGTTTTAGGTTATTAATTAGATGCAATTTGTTTTTTTTTTTAATTTAAAAATTTCAAAATTATGTAACAATTCCAACAACACAAATTTATGTTTTTTTATAACTTTTTTTTTATTATTTTCTGAGCTTCTAAGGCTCTCACTCTTGCAACATCCTTGAGTTGACCATAACGACCTTTGGCTATGAGGGCTTGACAATTATTTATTTAACTGTATTAATAGTTAATGGAACAATTTTTATAAGTGCCTCGATGTTGCTCATATGTCGAAGACTTGGCTCCATTTTTGAAGGTTTAGTCGCCCCGATTGTGGGTACAGAACAATAAATTTAACATAGCCTCATACGAAGAAGTCTAAAAGTATCAGATCACGTAATCAAGACAGGCAATATCAACCAGACAGGACTACATCCCGACCTAACGAATTTAGTGTTCATAGGTCGATTGTTACACCTATTTTGTAACTTCGGCTTCTTGGCCGTGATTGTAACTAAGCCACAATCACGCTCTCGGTCCTCCACCTTTGGCAAATCGAACAGACACAATAGACTCTCATATGCTAATCTGAAATGTTACCGCAGGCTGTGCCTCCGCTTAAGATCATAAATATCGTAAGCCTATTAAGGTTACGATTTTACAGCTGAATTTAAGAATTTGCAATGCAACTTTTATTTTATATATTCACTTTCTTCTCAAGGCCCGAGGTTTGAAGCTACTTTACGTTTTGCAAATACTCAGGTTGCGCTTTATAACACATGATATCGTAGAATACCGTGAAGTCGGTAAGAAGCCTGGCAAAAGCCGGCCGACTTAGCGCGTGGTTGTGGTTTAGCTTTAAAAAATGTCAGTTGTCTGCAACATGTAAATCACTATTCAGAGACTGAACCGGATCCAAAGCTTAAGTATTACTCCCATTTTGGGCTGGTGCTCCTACAACTTTCTTGGACAGTATTGAACGTAGGACATTTAAGTTAATTGGTGATAACAACTCCATCAGATCATTTACGTCGCTTGAACATCGTCGTAATGTTTCTTGTCTTACCCTTTTTACCGTTATTTTAACAGTTTATGCTCCAGAGAAATAGCCACTTGCATTCCTCTTCATTAACAGTACAACTATAATACTCCTGCTTATAAAAATGCTCATCAATTTACCCTCGAGCCCAACTTCGGTCGTACTGTAAGGTACAGAGATTTGTTCTTTGGAATGTGGATTTCCTTACCACACTCTGTCTTTCCCAGCCATTGCAATATTGAGGAATTTAAAACCAATGTGCACCGACACCTCCTTTCAACCCCTCTTTCCCTTTCCTAGTGCTCACGCTGTGCCTACACAATAAGGGTAGTAATATCCCCTTGAGTGTGTGCTTATTATACAAAAACAAAATTAAAACAACACCAAAAAGTGGGAATGGTGGTGATTTGTTAAGGGTTTTGACTTACTTAATAACGCAATTAATAATCGTTTGGATAAAATTGTACTTCACTCCTGAAGATTATTTTACAAGAAACGTTTTCTACAACTAACTCCATATGTTTTGATGGAGTTGCTCAAGTTTTTGATTGAACTCCATCTGATAAGGTGGTCATCCAAAAACCCTTTGAAACATTTAGATGGCAATGATGTCTAATTCTTGAAAATGTTAAATTTTCTTTATTGATTTGTCATCAATAGAGGCTTAAAAGGCAACAATAATCGACCAATCTGTTGTTTCATTGGCACTTCAACATCCAGAAGCAGAAATTTGGACTTTGTTTATGCACAAAATTATGCATTGCTTTTTCACATGACAATGGTTTAAGGTGACGCTCAAAGTTTCGAAGAAGACAAAAAATCCTCTATCACATAGAGACATTCCATGACCAAGTATACATGAGTTAGTTGGTAAACTTTCCACAACCAAAAGATGATTAAGCGCGGTTTTTCTAGGTTCACCCTGACACTTTACGTGTTTGGCCTTGTGTCTTATGAATTGTCATAACGAAACTAACTTTTATATAGAAATGAAGGCAGTTGGAATGATAGATCTGTAGAAATAGTCGATATTCGAGGAATTATTATGTGTAAAAGCCTTCGAATGCCGGCTAATTGTGTGACACGAAGCCTTGTATCGTTACATAATCTGCCGAATAAAAATGCTTTGTGTTTGAGTACTTAAATGTTTCTTTTGACAAATACTTTCTGATATGTCCTGCTGATTTTTCCAATATGTTTGACTTTATTTTCAAAACAACATCGTTTCTTGACGCCAGTATTGCCCTTTGAGAGAGAAATTGATTGACACTTTCATTAGTTCCGAATTAGTCTGTACTAAATCACAAAAATTTTGTTTTAGGGTCACATAACCCTTGGCATCGGCTTTTAACCATCGACCATCTCCTATTTTTAAGAGTGTTTAAGCATAGTTTCGTGCGTTATAATGTCATCATAAGAAACGCCTAATAATAGGCAACGATGGAAGGTCCAAAATCAGGCAGTGCCTAATGCTATGCTATTAGTTAGTGTTTTAAAAAAGAATAAATTGAATATCTATTTATGAGTGTTACCGGCGAATCTGCTCGAATGAGCTGTGAATGAGATATTTTACCGCGGTAAAAGAAACCTTAAAGCACTCACCATTCTCGTAACTACCTCCACACAAAAAAATCATTTCATAATATTGTTCCGTTGCGAAGTGAATGGCCTACAAACAAACAAACAAGCAAACAAACTTTTCCATTTATAATATAATTATAGTTTGGCAAATGCTTCAAAAAAAACTTCTTCTTATATTGAATTTTTCATTTGGCATACATTTTCAAATTCTCCCAAATTCCATTTGAGGTTTGTAAGTCACTAATTGAATGTTCTCGGAACCAATGGCAACCGCCTTCTTAATCAAAGAATGTAATATAAAAATGCATTCTTTTTCTTTCTATAGCCATCTCATCTTAATGGACATTTATTTCTTGATAATTTTCATAATTTACTGTAGCCTATTCTTCAAACTAACAACGTAATTAAATATCACTTTTAATTAAGATGGTTAATTAGTTTTTCCCACATTTGTCACCATAAAATCAATTTCAAAAACTTTGTATGGCTGATTGTTGATGCTTCTTCCTTCACCAATGAAAAGAATGCAACCCAATCATAAAACTGTTAATTATAATAAATACCACAAAAGCTTGCATTTACAAATTATACACTTTACACCTACCTATCCAATAAATTCCATTAAATTTTTTGTTTGTATTTGTGTCAAAAATTGTACCTGTCATCAAAATATTTTGTTTATCCACTTAATTCACATAACATACATTTTTCTATAACACGTGGTAGCGCCGCCACAGCGCCGAGCCGCCACCACCGCTAACTATCGACTATGCAATTTATCTATAATTCCCACACCCCCTTTACCCTTCCTCATCGATTATAAAACAACAAATTATAATTTCTAATCTACAAAGAATTAAATTGCATTGTAAAGTTTAAGGTCAACTAACCTCTAACAAGCAAACAAGCAAGCAACTGTCACTGCTGTCGGTTCTAAAGCCGCCGCCATTCGCCGCCAGCTAAGCTTTTTGTGTTTATTATAGTTTTGTAATGTATTTTGGCTGGCATTCAAAATTTCTATGAGAACACTCGCGTATCAAAACAGCAAACTTGCCATAGACAGCCAGTTGCCTGCCTGCCACTCCACTAAACCATTGTCACCTGCCACCTTTCTAACCTAAACCAACCTAACCTCTCTTATGTAGAAATTGCTGTGACGCCTAAATATGTATCTTCTTCTGTTGGCCCTTTTGGTTGTAGCTCGAGAGTTGTTTTGTTCTATGTTCTTCCTAAACAATTTATCCCACATAAATTATTATGAGTTTCAAAACGTTAACACATTCAGGTATGAAGCATAAGCAGGGTTGGATTTATTACCTCAGAGACAATTTAGTCAAAGAATAAAGATTCTTTGTAATCGTCTAAGTTTGAGAATTCATATGACTTGGTTAACTTGCATTGTCTTCAGTATTTTCTAGTTCTATAGAATTATGTAAACAATGGTCCATGATTTACTTCTCTGTCTTGAGGCCCTTTTAGAATGATAAGTCCAATCCTGTTCGTTAGTTTTGAAGGAATATAATGAATACAACGTGCTAAGCAATTTTCACAACAATTACATTTCATTTTTTTGGCTTCTTTAGTCCGATTTATGTTTTATTTTATTTTCGGTTTTGTTTTAGTTTCAGAATGTGGTCGTGATATGATTTGATAATGGCAATGAGGACATTTCAAGTTCAAGGCCAAAACGTAGTGAGTAAAATTATCAAAACCTTTTGGCAGATCACGAGAAAACAAATGTTTCTTCAATTATAAAATTATTCCATCATAGTGTTTTTTGGTGGAAGCGAGGTTGGAGTGTAGTTTTTAAATAGGAAGTCAGTTCTGTGTGTCGGATATTAAAATAGACATTGAAGACAATTAAATTAGGTGGAGATTCTTTGGAGACTCATATTGTGCTTCGAATAAGAACCTTGAACTGATAAATTTGACAATTTTTGTAAGCATTTCCATTTTATTAGAAATGCGATAGGTTTTATACTTATTCTGGTCAAGAGAAGTTTGCTGATATGAAATTAAAATATTTGCACATAAATGGTTATTTTCCTATAGGCGCTCGACAATTTTTGTTTTTAAATAAAACGCAAACCATTACAGAATTGAAATATTTCAAAAAATAATTAGATTCTTGAAATAAAATCACAACAAACATATATGAATGGAACTCGACTTTGTTCATATGGCTACCACACTTGTGGCGGTCGATTCTTACTTACTTAAGGTACTGCTAAAGTCTGAGACGGACCTGAACCTCAACCAACATGCGTCTCCACTGGCAACTTGGTCCCTAGATAGCTGTCTCCAGTTTCTTACGCCAAGTTGGTTAAGGTCAACTTCCACCTGAGAGCGCCACCTGAGCCGCGGTTTTCTTTACTGCGCTTTCCCTGGGATTGGATCCGAGGACTTTCTGGTTTCAAGCTTTGATGTACCATTTGCCCTACATAAACAAGCCATCTAATTCGTTGGACTTTTACTCTTTTAACAGTGTCGTTGTATCTTCTCCTTTACTCTCTTTATATGCAGACGAGATTAAAAATTATCCGAAGAATTTTTCTCTCGAAGCATCCTAAGACGTTCTTATATTTCCTTGACAGGATCCAGGTCTCAGCGCCATAAATGAGAACCGAAATGATGAAAGATGGTGACTTTAGATGCTAGGGAGACGACTTTACTACTCAATTGCCTTCTTAGTCCAAGAAGCAGCGATTTGCAAGAGTTATTCTCCGTTTGATTTGAGCACTGGCGTCGTTGTTTCAATTTATAGCGGATCCTAGTTAGACAGAGTCCTTAAATACCTTAAAGTTTAGCTGTCCATGGTGACGTTTTGTCCAAGACGTCGATGTTTAATGACTAACAAACCCATCTTCTCCGCTTCCGTCGCAATGCTCAAAAGCTCTTCCAATTAGATCAATATTATCGGCGTATCAGAGTAATTAGATGGAACTTTGAAAGATTGTGTCTCTAGTGTTGACGGTTGAACGATATTAAAGAAGTCGCATGACAGTGCATTGCCTTGTCTAAAACCATTTTTGACATCGAATGCATCGGTAAATCTTTTCTGATCTTGATAGAGCGGCGTGCATTTTCCATTGTCATTCTGCACAATTAAATAAGTTTGACAAGGATGCCAAAACTAGACATTGCTTTGTAAAGCTCTTCCCTACAGATACTGTCAAACGCAGCTTTGAAATCGATAAAGAAATGTTGGGTATCGATTGGAAGTTCGTGGGTTTTTTCCTAGATCTGCCGTAATGTGAATGTATAATGGTGGACTTTCCTGATTTGAAGCCAAACTTATAAACACCTATCAGGTTGTTGACGAACGGCTTTAGAAGTTCACATAATACGGCAGAAAGGATCCTATACGCGATGTTCAGGATGCTGATGCCTCTTTAGTTGGCGCAATTTAGAGGGTCTCCTTCTCGAGTGTCGGGCATGGTTTCTTCCGACCAAATTTCGTAAATGAGTATAAATACATTTTTTATAATTTAGATTTTGTTGTTGGAATTGTTTTGTTTTTGTTGTTTTTCTTCAAAATTGTAAATACAAATAAAATTGTTCAATTTTTCTTATTTTTATTTGCGAGCTAATTTATTATTAATTTAGTCTTTATTTTATTTTTGTTATTAAATAAAAAAGCAAACGCACTTATACATAAAACATAAAAACACATCACATATAGTTATATATAATCACATTTTAGATAAATTACAAAATGATTCTTATTGTTTTAATGTTTAATTATAAAATTTGTTAACAAAATAATTTTATTTACTAATTTTCTTCTTAAACAAAATCATTTAATTTTGGTTTTTCATTTTTTTTTTTGTTAAAAACACTGCGGTTTTTAATAAGCAAACGAATACTTCATAGAAGTTGTTAAAAAATAAAATGATGGTCTGTATTTTACATATAAAGGCTTTCTTAGAGCTTTTTTATTAAAGAAGAAAAAACATCACGTTTGAGTGAAGTTTTTGTTTTTTATCATTTCTAATGCAAAATCACATGATTTGTTTGACATTACACGTAGAAAAGAATTAAACAAAAATAGAAACGGATTTGATGACCGGAAAAACTGTTTTCGTTTCAAAGTTTGGGTGGCATCTCATAAAAGTATTATTTTTGGCTTATTGATTAAATTAAAAACATAAAAGATAACCCAGTCGTATATTTTCCTATTCGTTTCAAATAAGTTGTATACAAATTAACAACTTTTGAAGAAAAATTAAAACTTATTTGAATTAACCTATTTTTCTGAACATATTCGTGCAAAATTTTAAACAACCTATTTTACTTAGTAGAAATTTTTTAAATATTTAGCAATTTACTAGGGATACCAATGTTTGAAACCTCTCCTTTCGTTTTGCTAACACCCTCTTATTAAAAAAGAGGCACAAGGACAAGCAGTAATAGTTCTCGAAAATAAATACAGCAAACAAACTTAAACGGTCAAAAACGAAACCATTACAAGTTCATATGGCAAGCGTTAAATTGTGTATTACAATATTTCCGATCTGCTTCCGGAGTACTACCTCGAAGCTAAACGTGTGCGATTTATATGATATCGGAGAAAATACCGCTCCGACGACGACGGTAACCTCGATAGGTCCGATTAATAGAATTCCCAACTGTAGACTGCACCATTCCATCCACTACTCTTATTAGATTAATAGGTACAGTCTTATATTGCATTACTTACTTATTTAAGGTGGCGCTACAGTCCTGTGTGAACAAGGACCTTATCCAACAAACTTCTCCATCTAGCTCGGTCCCTGGCTAAATGTCTCCAGTTTCGCTCTCCAAGTTGGATCAGATCACTTTCCACTTGTGCGAGCCACCTGATCCGCGGTCTTCCTCTTCTGCGCAGTTCTGTGTGTGTGGATTCGAAGACTATCCGGGCCGGAGCATTAGTTTTCATGCGCTCTTCGTGAACCAGCCATCTTAGTCGTTGGACTTTTACCTTTCTGGCTAAGTCTACGTCGCTGTACAGCCCGTACACTGTACCGATCGTCGTTTCATCTTCTCCTCCACTCCTCTTCGATTCATATGGGACCGTAGATCACACGAAGAACTTTTTTTTCAAAACGACCCAAGGTGCTTTCCTCCGCTATTGTCATAGTCAATGTTTCTGCACCGTATAGCAGGACGGGGATGATCAGGGTCTTATATAGCAACACTTTGAAAGATAATGCCTCTAGTGTGGACGTGTAAGCTCTGCACTATTCTTTCAAGTACGGTGTTAAAAAAATCGCATGACAGCGCATCACTTTGTCTAAAGCCATTTTTCAACATCAAAAGGTACTGTTAAGTTGTGTCCAACCTTTATGGGGCAGCGAGAATTCTCCATGGTCATCCTGCAGAAACTGACGAGTTTGGTAGAAATGCCAAAACTAGACATGGCTCTATACAGCTCGTTCCTGTAGGTGCTGTCATATGCGGCCTTGAAATCGATGAAGAGATGGTGGGTGTCGATTTGGTCTTCTTGGGTTTTTTCCAGGATCTGCCGTAATGTGAATATTTGATCGACTGTGGACTTTCCTGGTCTAAAACCACACTGATAAGGACCTATCATGTTGTTGACGATGGGATTTAGTCGTTCACATATTACGGCAGAGAAGATTTTGTAAGCGATATTAAGTAGACTGATTCCTCTATAGTTGGTGCAGTTTAGAGGGTCTCCATTTTTTAGGATCGGGCAAACAATACTGAGGTTCCATGCATCGGACATGTTTTTTTTTCCTACCATATCTTATTCAAGGCATTTGCTCTATTAGAATTCAGCTCTATTAGACTTCAGCTTAGATATTGCCATCTTTACTTCATCTAAGTCGGGAGGACGAGATTGTTGGCTTTCGTCGTCTAAGTACAGAAGTGGTCCTTTCATATTCTCACCATTGACCTTCTTCGACCACACGCTTCTCATTCCCACTCTTTCCTTCGTAGTCGGTGTAGTAGTAGTCGGTGTTCCTCTCGCCTCTTCTGCTCAAAGAGCTCATGAGCAGCTCTCGTCCTTCTATGTAGCGCCGCTTTGCGTGCCTGTTGTTTGGCTGCATTTGCCTGTCGAAATTCCTCATCAAACCAGGGGTTCCTTGTTGGTGGCTGCTTGAAACTCGCACATCAGAGGCCGCTTCTCTGATTGCATCTTGGCAATGTTGCCACTAGTTTTCAATACATTGGGTTGGCGGCAGAGAACTTTGAGAGAGGTTACTTGTTACTCGGTCCGAAAAGAATTTGGCGATCTCTTGCAATTGTAGTCGTTCCACGTTGTACCTTCTACCAGGTTCTGGAAACCCGAAGTGCTACCTTGGCTACAACAAGGTAGAGTCGATGATGCTGGAAGCGTGTCTGGCGGCGATCGCAATATGGTCAATCTGGTTGACGGTAGATTGATCTGGAGAAGTTCAAGTTCCTTTGTGGATGTTGGAGTGTGGAAAACGCGTACTGGCTACCATGAAGTTTCGCCCTGCAGCAAAAGCTATGAGCCTGAATCCGTTGTCGGGAGTTTTTGTGCAGGCTGTTTTTCTTGATAATTCCACCAAAAATGTCTTCCCTTCCTAGCTTGACATTAAAATCGCCCTGGACAATTTTAATATCGTAGCTAGGATACTGCTCATATGTTTTGTCTAAGAGCTCAAAGAACATATCTTTGGTGTTGTCATCTTTCTCTTCTGTGGCGGTCAGGCTAATGTTGCCGAATTTAGCCTAGATGCGTATGGTCATGAGGCGCTCATTGATGCACCTATAGCTCAAGACTTCTTGCCTAAGTCTGGCTCCAATGAAAAAGCCTCATCCAAATAAGCGCTGTTGGTTTTCGTGGTAGCAGTCACCATAGTAAATATCGCCGTTTTTCATCCTCTTTTTACCCGGCGCATCCCATCGCATTTCCTGGATGGCGGTGATGTCTGCCTTATAGCAGTCTAGGCCTCTGCTAATTCTTCGGCCGCACGTGGTCTGTTAAGGGACCTAACATTCCACGTGCATATCCTAAGTTCGTTGTCCTTAATTCGTTTGCGAAGGTTGTCAACAGTAAATCCGTCCGTATCCGGGGCTTGTTGGTGCTTCGCAACTATGATGTTTTTACGTGGTCAGGAAGTCACCCCGATGGCACCTTTTTAAACCTCCATCATCCATCTCGTCGAAGGGATTTGCTTTGGACATAGAACATAGCACTGTTTTGCACAAAGCCAGTCTTCAAATATTTCCAAACCTTCGTGTTCCGAAAACATTTTCAACTTTTTTAAAGTAAAATTGACAAGATATTTGGTCTAGGATAAAAAAGTATTCATTCCGTAATGTTAACGTTAGCAAAATGTTAAGAGTTAGTAAGATGTTAAAATCGTTTGTAATTAGCTTAATACATCTTTTTAGCTTAGTAAATGGTTAATAACGGCTTTAATGTTTTCAAGTCGTTTCAATTGCGCCATTGTTAGTAAAGGATAATGAACTCTCATACCATTTAACTTCAATACTATTTCACTCTCAAGCTAAGGGCTAAAAAAAGTTAGACTCAGTAAAAGTTGGAAATTGTTTAGCGGTTAGTGAATATACCGAATTATATAATCAAAGAAAGTAGTTACATACATTTTTCAGCACTAAGGAACTTTTTCCTATCCTATTTCGCTATAAGATTTAACGTTTTTGTTTTGCATCAATAAATTTAGGAATAAATATTCGAAAGAAAATTCGATTGAACAGATAGACAATTCTGCAGTGTTTATAAAAAATTGTCTCCGTTCATTTTTGAAAACAAATCCAGAATCCATTTGCTTCTCCAATTTCTTTTGACAAAGTAGATATTAAAATAAAAAGACTCCACGTCAGAAAAGATTATTTTTCGCAATTTTAATATAGTTCTCTAGTATTTCATATTGGCTTTTATTTGTTGTGTTCTTCATTTTAAACAAAATTATTTGAATGAAATTAAAGAATTTAGGAAAAAAAAAGTTAAAAATAAACCGTCTCACTCGGAATTAGTGATACAGAATTCCCCAAATTTCGTAATTCGTATTAAATGTTCGACTACGAATATGAGGTATGATACTGTCTTTCAGTCATTGTCACAGGCTCCGGTTATAGACTTTCCAATTATTTTGATATGAAAAATTAAAAGGCTTTAAAAAATTGAAAGCAAAAGAAATTCAATACTTGTTACAATTACTTGTGTGTGTGTTTCTTTGAACGAACAAATAAATACAAATTTCAATCACTTTCAAATTTCTCTCAAAAACTTGAACAAACCCATTAAAATTGTCATGTACATGTTATTAATGGGTACTTTTTTTCAATTACTATTAAAAGTAATTGAATTATTCATTCTTATTTTGAGTTTCGAATGAAACGTTGATTCGAGTGACTGGATCTATTCGATCGAATTAATTTTGTTTATTTTGAAATTCGAATGAAAAATATTCATTGCAGAAAATGAACCTTATTTTGAAACTTTTTTTAAATGATTTGACATTTTGATTTGATTTACTGTGACCGCATTAAATTTTTATTTTTCGTAGATTCTATTCTTAATTCAGAGTTGTTCACTGTTTCTGAATTGTAAAATTAAGTGAAGTTAATAATATGATAAAGAAAAACATTCAAGACAAAAAATTAAACATTTTTTCAACTAACATAACCATTTTGGTTTAAATTTCGATGTTGTGTTTATATCGTTTAAAATGTTATGTACATTCGTTGCACATGGTCACACTTTAAATTGAAATGAAAACTATCAAAGTTTATAAACTTCAAATCGGTGTAGATTGTTTGATCTTGGACAAAGTAATCAATGGCAATAGTTTTGTTTCTTAATTACAATGGCTATTGAGCTTCACGGCAGCATCTCTCCAAAATCGGTCATCATCTACACGGTTTACAGAAAAACCCTTTGCTACCTCCGGATTCTCCTTCATCAACCTTATCAGGACTTCTTTTTGCTCCCTATTGCTTCAATTAGAATGTGACTGTATCCTTTATAAAATAACAAAAAAAACTTGTCAATATAACCAATTTCGTTTAATTATCGTATAAAAATTGTTAAAAATTACATGTTTCTTTAGCTATTCGCCAGAAAATATCTTAACGACACAAAAATTACGTTTGATTTGAATAATTCGAAAGTCAAAGTTTACTTAGTTTTTTTTTGTTTAAATGAACTTTCGATTGAATCAGTAAACTTTCGAATCGAACGAATCTCAAAATAAAATCTTCTAGAATTCGAATAACTTTCGATCGAAAACAAATCTCAAAATATGGGTGATTATTTTTGTATAACAATTACAAGCAATTAAAATGTAGATTCTTTCTATGACAGTAAAATGTCAATTACTAGCAACTTGTATTGAATAATAAAATACATTTAAATACAAAAAGTAATCAATATTTTCCAACTCTGGTCTTTAGTTAAAATTGTTGTCGCCCAATAGACTGACAATAATTTTGTTTGGTCTACTTCTTTTTTCTCTTTTTTGTAGGTGATTAAGCTGAGTTTAGTCTAAAAATGTTTTCAGATCAAAAAAATGTGGTAATTTTTATATGGTCACACTTTACCTACAGACATTTTAAAAAATGAACTATCGTGTTTTTTTTAAATATTGAATAACTTTCTTTCATATTCCAAAATAATGTTGGAAGTTTTATTTAAAGGATGTTTGGGTCTTACTGGACTTTTTAAATATAACATGTTTCCTAAAGAAAGTTTTTAACAAGTTGATATATTTCTTTGATATAATTCTTATAAGTATTTCCCTAATTTAAGTTTAAATTTAAAGTGGTTGTAAACTTCCAAGATGATGGCAAAGTCACAGGACAAGGAAGATTCCAAAATTCAACAAATAAATGCTAATTATGTGACATTTAAAAAGTTAAACATCGAGATTTAAGATTTTTAAAGGGTTTTCATCTAGTTCACTAATTCTTATGATAAACAAGTTTAAAGCTATTTTCAATTTTCATTCTTTTATTTCTCATAAAAACAATACAAACAAACTGCTGCCTTTTAACATTCTTAAAACACACACAATTATATACATTAACATACACGAATACATAACTTTCTTATCAACCAATCTATTTAAATGGATGTTTTGAAAAATAAGTAAATTCTAGAATAGTAAAACAAATTTCTATGTCAATTTAAATGTTTTCAAGTAATGTTGTTGTGTTACTAGTTTAGATAACTTACTATTACTATTTTAATATTAACGTTGTTAAAAAATGTGTTTTTTGTTTTGCAAAAAGTTGGTGTTGTTTTTTAATTAAAATTGTTCAAATTTAATATGGCTTTTGTCAGCAATACTAAAAACTGCAAAATTTGTTTTTTAAAAAAATGATATTTTCTTTAAATGTAACTTACTTTCTCGATGTACAAGAACATTTTCTTATAAGACAGTCTTTCAAGGTTATGAAAGGTAAAACATACTTATTTCAGCAAAAAAACACAAAAACTGACGTTTTTAAATAAACAAAGCTGTTTTTAAAATCCGCGTGTAACAACTTAGGAAAAGTGAGTTTCAATTTGGCATTCAATAATACAAATCAATATCCATACCACAAAATCCAGCGATTTCTATCCATTCCGCTAACAGATACATCTCCTTTTTATTACGTTAAGGGCTTCTTTCTTGAGTAACCATTCAATAATAATGTTAACAAATTTTAAATTAAATTACGAAAAACCATTGGAGATAGATCTGTTGCTACTGTTTCTAACATAGCAATGTAGTTTGTGTTTATTAGAGGGTAGACGGAAAACTCTTGTAACAAAAAACCTCAGCAAATAATTCTACACTTTCTTACTGATTTTAACCCAATCCTGATATTCAAGAATATGATTGATTTAGAGAATGATTCAAACACACGTTATTTTCAGCTATGAGCCATATATCAGTAGTTTGAACACAACAGTTTAAATGACACTCTTAGGAGCCAGTTATATCATCATGGAAGGCTTGAGATTGTAGAGTCAATGAGTATAGAGAATTTGTTAAATTTAGTGATTAACTAGTTAAGAGGACTCTATTAGCGACATAGTTCGATTTCATAGTTCTAAGCGGTAAATTCCTTCTCAAGCTATCCTGATTCAGATTGAAATACAATCGTTCCGTTCAAAACAACAGTTTTAATGCAGAACTGCTAACACTCTCTGTGACCAGAAAGAGGTTGGAGATTTATCGATGGAAGCCCTTGAGTGTGTTGAGGTTGTAGTAAGCCAGGAAAAATACGAAGACAAGATCTTAAAAACTTACTTTGAATATTTTGGATTCATTTTCGTATTCAAGAACTGGTGTGACAAAAGAAACATATAAAATTTTAATAACATATTGATCAAAGAACTCTCGGGAAAATCTTTTGACTAAACTAAGTATTTTGTTAGCATTTTTTAAATATAAAAAAAGTAATTATAGTAATCGGTAAATGTTAATTTTAAGTCGTGTACAACACCATCTTATCTTGGGTGTAAAATACACTGTCTTACATTTATCAGTATTTAAAATCGAACGATTTTACTGATTTAGATCTTCTTGTAGCCCTTTACAATCCTTTATACAGTTAATAATTCGAACAAAAATCTCCATAGATTGGTTATATAGAATTATTTAAAATAGAATTCAAATCAAATATAATCAAATTAACAGCAATGGACCAAAGTGACTCCCTTGTGGTACACTAGAATTGACTTAAGATTGACTAAGTCCACATAACAAAACGGTCGTTGAGTTTTATTTTACTTAATTTATTGGCAGGAATTTCTTGACTTAGCTTTCAACGATAGCTATAACTGGTCCTTTGGCCTTAAAAGGTTTATCTCGTAGATAGTTTTCTATACTTAGGGTTTCTGCAAACCGTACTCCTAGGTATCGAAATTCATTTACAATAACATAAACGTCTGCGGTCTGACTGTATTGTAAATCATTTTGATATTTTTTCTTTATTCCAAACCGCTGTAATAGTTTCCATATACATATTTTGTACAACTTTAGCAACATTTTAAAGCCATCCCCAGTCTATAGCGCGTTTAGATAAAGTGGCGCCTGTCTATCCACTGCATCAAACGCTGTTTTGAAGTTGATGGAGAAACTGTTAAGTTTTTTTCGATTTTAAAAAGAAGTATTTTCCAATACTAGTACCCGGGCTTCCGAACTTGCAATCCCTAAGCTATCTAAAACAGCCCATAGTCAAAAACAAAAACTTCCCGACAACATATTGCTCTTAATTCGTTTGAGAAATTTTGAAAGACGTAAATGGCTCCGCTATCGTACGACTTTTTCCTCGATAATGTGAAATATTTTAACAAAATAATTGCGAAAGAAATTTCACATTTTTAAAACTACCGATGAAATGGCTTATTATCTTCATTTGACAAATCTAGTTCTGGAAGGTTACTAAAATATCAAAGAAGAGATGTACTAATATTCCACCCCTTAAAGCACAAATCAGCTTTCCATTGCTCCAGAAGATAAGGCTAATCTACTAGCAACAAGTTTTGCAAAAACCCTCAATACTACTGCTAACCTTAATGACATTAATACATTCAATACAGTTTCCAGCTCTATTACTACCATAGCCCAAGCTAACATTGTTTTTCCTGACAACTATTTGGTGAATCCTGAAAAAGTACGTCCTTAAAGAACAAGAAATCAGCTGGATTGGACGGCATCAATAACAAAATTCTAGAAGCCCTTCCTCCCTCTGGTATAAAATACCTTACATCATTATTTAATATATGTCTCAAAATATGTTACTATCCTGAAAGCTGAAAAACAGCATTGGTTATACCAATTGCTAAACCTGAAAAACTCAAGGATGATGCTAATAGCTAAAGATCCATCAGCCTACTTAATTGTGTTAGTAAGTTATTTGATAAAATTATACAAGAAAAACTCAATAATCACGTGACTGAATACATTATTTTACCTGACTTTCAGTTCGGATTTAAGCGCAACCACAACGCAATCCAACAAATTATAAGGATTAAAAAACACGTATCTCATAAATTTTCCTCAAAAAATCGACAGGTTTGATACTGTTAGATATTGCTAAAGCTTTTGACACAGTATGGCACAACGGATTGATACATAACATTTGTCGTTGCCAACAATTAAAATAATTCAAATCTTTTTAAATGGAAGAAAATTCCTAGTTAAAGTTCAAAACGAAACAACCTCTGTCCAAAATATTGAATTTAGTGTACCTCAAGGTTCAGTGCTAGGTCCCATACTTTTCAATATCTTCGTGTCTGACTTACCTTTTCTTGGAGATGAAGTCAAAATTGCTATGTTTGCCGACGGCTATCTTCTGTTCAGGGATTGCATTTTCAGATGTCCACCAAAAACTGCAATCTTCTCTAATTCAATTAGAAAATTATTTTTTCAAGTGGAAAATTTAAATAAATCCGGATAAAACACAAGCAATCTGGTTTACTCGTCGCCGGAAAGCATGCTTTTTGCCGGGAAATGTTCAACTTCAATTAGGTTCGGTTAACATTGTAGATATCTGATACAAAATTAAACTTATATAAACATATATCTACCAATATTGATAAAATAAATATTCACATTAGAATTCCATATCCTATGATTTGTAGGAACTCTAAGCTCAGTAGAGAAAATAAACTAATTATATTCAAAACAATCTTTCAAACGATACTCTTGTATGAGGCTCTTGTCTGGTACGACTGTGCCAAAACACATAAATTAAAAATTCAAGGTGTCAAAATAAAATACTTAAGATTATACTTGGTCAACCACGTTACTACTCAACCCAGAGACTACATGATTTGGCCAATATTAACTTTTTAGACACTCTCATTAGTATCTCAAATGAAAAGTTCTATCAAAATTGTAACTTATGATTTAAGGTATGGTAAATAATTTAAATAAACAATGTTTGATATGAGAGTGTTGCAATATTAGTTCTATGTTTTGTATGAGGGTTTTTGTTTGTAGCTTTCCCTTAAACTGTCTAATAATTACCCGTGGCGTCATGATGCCAGAGGCCTTATGTTCAATCCCTGCCTTTACCATCGACATTTTTTTTACTGGTACTACCTCTTGCGATGAATTGACAATTCAAAAGTAATTATTGTTATGAAAAAAGCTTTCTTAAAATTAGCCGTTCGGATTCAACTTAAAATTGCAGGTCAAATCCATCTCTGACAACATTACTATCACACAGTAATGGTTGAGAGTCGACTCCACTAGGCTCTAGTTCTCAAAGGACTGTTGTGCTTGTGCCACTTAATTTATTTATTTTTTTATTCTCCAATACTCTTTATAACAATTATTTGATCCGCTCTGGAATATCCAGACCTGAAGCATGAAAGAATTTCAATAAAAAATGTCTGTTGATCGACGATTTTAGTCGCTGATTTAAAATTGCGATCAATTTCGAAATATTATTGAAGCCACATACATGGTTAGCATTTTTTTGAAAATTATTGTTAGAAATTATTTAATCAAATTGAATTCAGTTGAATCAACTGTACACGGGGGTTTAACTCGGTATTAATTACTTAAGATTAATTAATTAAGATCAGTTGTGGAATTAACTTTTCATCCTTTATTTTTTGTTAAGCTTGAAAAATTGGCTAAGATTTTTTACCACAAATTTCGATTAAACCCCCTTAACTTTTTCACAAATTTTAAAATGAACTTTGGTACAGCAAACATATATTTGTTTGTGCTTTGCAAGAAGATGTCAAAAATAAGTGTAAAAATCCCGCCATTTTTGATTTACAAATCAATGAAAGTTATTTTCAAAATATCCGATATTGTATTTAAGAAAAAACTAACTGATAGTCTAAATATATTGATGATACATTCTATTTTTCCATCATGTTCCAATTCAAAAAATGTTCTTAGCCTCTCACATAGAAAACTTTTTTTTAAGTTTCTTGAATTTTTAAGAAAGGCACCAAAATTGCTAGAAAACTTTTGAAATCATTTACTCTCCTTTATAAGTGCTCTAGGTTAAAATTTAAACTAAAACAGGGTGTAACAAAAACATTCATCATCATTCATCACATTTTTAAATAACAATTCTTACTTTCGGTTAACCTGGCGTCAAAATAAAATTAAATTTAATTAGAATTCTATGTTTATAAAAATGTATAATGAACTAACGAAATCTCAATATAACAACATCACCAACTTTAGCATTTTTAAATAATTGTTAAAAATTACAGGTCTTGGAATATCTGTGTTGTAGAAGAGAAAAACAATAGAAGTTTAAAATTTTGTAGATAGATTTGTGTCTTTAAAAAAACAACAATCTAATTTAATAAAACAATAAAAAATAGATACTAATTAATTTAAGTAGTTCTTTTATAAATCTGTCTAGTTAGATCCTTATATTGTATTTATCCTAGTTTTTAGTTTTAAAAAAAGAAGAAAAAAACCTTACGTTTTTTTTCTTTAAATTTATATTCTATTAATTTTTTCTGATTATTTATAATTTTTTTTTTTCAACTTTTGTGTTTCTCCCTCGTTTTTTTTCTTACCTTTTATGTTTTGGGTATAAAAATGAAAATTTAAACCAAAAAAAATAAAACCTCGACTTCATCTTGACTAACATCACACACCACTTTCCGCGTGCGGTCAAATTATTTATGATTTTGTTCTGTTTTATGATCAAAAATTTGGTTTTGAAATATCGCTTCAAAAACCAAAACCAAAAAAAAAAAAAGATTCCAAAAATCCGTTTCCCTTCTAAACAGATTAAATCAAAAAGCTATAAATGTCATGAAACTGAATATCCCCACGTTCCTGCATACGAAACCCGATTGTATCGATTCGGATGGCAACACTTACCTAACACCGAATTCCTCGTTAAGCATTCAAACCGACTTGAGTATTGAAGAGTTCCGAACACCCATGAACGAGATGCCTAGTCAATTTGAAAACACCGAAAAACGACAACAACAATCCAAAAGAAGGCGACATTGTTCTTCGACAAGCAGCAGTAGCTGTGGTGCCGATGATGATCGAGATGATGATGACGATGATGTATCAACAGATGAAGATTCAGGTTTGGATGAGAACTATCATACTCCGAGAGTGGCCAAAATCAAATCCATGGAGAATCTTTCAATTTTAGAAATGGAATTTAATAAGGCCTCCGAAGAGTTGGATAGAAATTCACCACGACGCTTGAATAACGAGGTGAATTCTAGAATTGTCAAAATTAAGTCATTGAATAATTTGGTTCTCGATATGGACCAATATGAGGGAGAGGCTTTGAAGCGGGAATTCGAAAGACTTCGTCATAGTAAGACATCGCCGGCAATTGCCCGAGCAGCGGCGTCAGCTGCACTCTTCGAAGATTCCCCATCGAAGAGTGGTAAATTCAAGAAGAACAAAGTTGGCAATGCCAAGTTCATTGGAAACGATGATACTCCAGAGATTTTGAGGGATCGACAACAGCCACACTATCCCATTGCGAAGATAAAATCCCTAGGCACCATACCGGATGTGGTGAGTGAGCGTATAGAATGTGATCCGTTTCTGACGCCGACTTCGGGTCGAAAGAGTTTCCCTGGTGGACAACCAACAACGTCGTCATCCGAAGGAGTCGAGATTAGGAATAGTGGAATTGATGTGGTCGATTCGGCGTGGAATAGCTGCGGAATGAAGGATTTCACAACCTACGAACGTTTGGGCAGATTGCATTACACTCCGGAGGCCTTGATTATGTCTAGAACACCATTCGAACGAGCCTATCGTCGTAGCTACCAACGGAATTCGTTGAATGTTAAGTCCTCCACACCGCTAAGGCAGTCCGATGGATATGTGTATTATCAGAGTACGGATCCCGCTAATCTAATTGTTGGTCGTCAAAATTCCAATTTATTGAGGTACGGTTTGTAGAAAAAAAATTAAAGAGGTTAAAGTTTCCAATCTTCTTTAAAATCTCTTACTATAATATATTTTTCTCTTTATCTCGCTCTCGCTCTTAATATCTCTCTTAATCACAACATTTTCACCTTGAATCGGCTTTATGTATTAACTCGACTCTCACTCACACGCTTTTTCAAAAGAGAACACATTGAAAATGTGTCTCTTTATCTCTCACTTCACTCTCATCATCGATTGCAATAATATTTTGAAAATTCATCAATTTTTTTATGTTTGTTTTTGTCATGTTTTCTTTCGGGTTTTTGGAGTTTTTAAAAAAAAATAATTAATTAAGATTGAAAAACAATTTATATCCAATTGTTTGTATGAAATCCTTGTTTTAAAAGGTAAAAGGCTTAAATTTTGTTTGGGTTTTTTGCTTCTTCTGCACTGAAAACACGTGTTTTTGAACTAAAAAATATTTAATTTTGGAATTGATTATATTCAAATGTGTATTTGTTTTATATTTTTTTAAGATTTCAATGATTTTTGTGTGTTAATTCTGTAATTTTTTATTTGAAACTTTGTTCTGTCTTTTTGTTTTAAGAGTTTAAAAAACGTTAAAAAATGAACTGTCTGTCTTTTTTATTTTGAATTAAGTACTTAAATTCTAATTTTTAAATATAAGTTATGAGATGTGTATCGTTTCTCGACGAAAAATCTGTAGTTTTAGGAATTGATTATAAACTCTAAGTTTTATGTCCTTTAAATTGTTAGCAGATACTTCAACATATTTTATTTAGTTAAGACATACACTTTCTATGAAACTGCTCAAAATTAAGCTGTAACTAAAAGAATTCCTTTATTTTCAATAATTAAACTTAAAGTCGCAGTCTTAAATAACTCAAATAAGCCAAATTGGGAGCACAAACAAAACAATAGTTTTTTAGAGGATTACAATGTCGTTAATGTCAATATCGACTTTAAATTTTTCTAATCACATTACGTTTTTAAAATATGCAACTTTAAAAATTATCAAAACAATCAAAAACAGTGTTTAAGTTAAAATGTCTCTTAACAAAATTGTATATTGAATTGGCAGAGTACAAATCTTTGTCTCTTAAGGGGTGGTTAAGTTTTAAGGGGCGATGTTGATTTGGGATAAAACACAATTTATTCAAGAAAATACTTTTCTTTTTTTTATGATAATATTGGTATGATTCAATTAATGGCCGTCACGACCTCGGTGACACACCTCCACCAATTTTCGATGAAGCTGATGCATGTAGGTTCTATAACGTTTATGTGCCGAATTATCTTATTCTTAAGCTCTTGAATTGACGTACTCCGTTTTCTTCAAATAAACCCAAAGAAAGAAGTCCAACGGTGTCTAATCACATAGTTTTGTCGGCCGATTGAAATCGCTAGTACTTGGGCTATTGTTTAGTTAGCTTTGTTCCAATGTGCACCGTACTTTTGAAAATACATTTCGTCCACATCCATATTTTCCAATTCGGGCCATAGAAAGTTCGTTTTCATCTCAAGATATCGAACACCATTCACTGTAACTGCCTGACAGGCCTCCTTGTGGAATAAATACGGCTCCATGATGCGGTCAGGCCATAAAATGCACCACGCTCCAAACAGTAACTCTTTGTAGATACATTAGTTTTTCGACAATCACTCTTGGATTATCATTCGCCCAAATGCTTGCATTCTGCTTATTGACGAATCTACTGAGGTGAAAAGATGGCTCATCACTGAAGATGATTTTTATTGAAAATTGATCATCCACTGTTGCCAATTCCTGCACCTTGTAAGCCTGCAAGTCTTTTTCCATAATGTTTTACCAATATGTACCATAATGTGAGAGGTGCAACTGTCGGACCCGACGCCTATGACGAGTTGAGGTGGACAGCTCTTCAGCCACACTATCCCCAATAGCATGTACTCGTATTTTCACATCTCCTACAGACCCGGTTTGCTCAAATTTTTGAATTTTAGATGATTTCTCTCCTGTAAGATAAACCTCTTTCAGCACCATTTCCTTATTCCTTTATTATATCTAATCCTAAAAAAGGATCAAAAATGAAATTATGAACTACAGGCGCATAGCTTTCTTCAATTCCCAAGCTTTTCGAAAGCATTGCCTACGGCTCTCCCTATTTTCATTGTAGACTTTATTTTACTTCCCAACAACAAGGCAGATCCACTACAACTAATCTTACTGAATTTGTGTCTTAAACTCTAAATGAATTAGAGAAAGGAAATGAAACGCATGTTATTACAGACTTTAGTAAAGGTATCATAAAATTTGTAACCAAATTATTTATTTTAAACTTAAACTCTTGATTTCCCATTCTTTTTTATTTCATGGCTCAGATCGAACCTAAAGAACCGCCCACTGATATAGAGTTGTTGTCAAGGATCTAATTTATGCAAACTCAGGAGTTCCTCAAGGGAACCATCTTGGTCCTAAGTTATTTGTTCTAACTATCAACGACGTTATTACTGTCATTGATAATTCAACTGTCTATTTACGATGATTAAATACAAATAACATAGGTCATTTATACTCTAACTGATTCTGTAGCACACCAAAATGATTTTGACTTGATTTCTTAGACCTTAATGTTGCTAAATGCCAATTCATAACACTTACCAGTAAGCGATGACATCTTCCCTACTAAATTTACAGTCTGTACGATATGTAACCATTCATTCTGTCTGTTCTATTCGCGACGTAGAAGTTACTTACGACATTGAGTGAAATGTTTGATTATATTATTAACAACCCATCCCTTGGTTTCATCACACGTTGGTCTCGAGAATTCTCGTACCCCTATGTCACTAAGTCTCTATAAACAGCTAGCTAGTGAAGCCTGGTCTCCCTTTCAGAACTCTCAACCTCAAAGATTTCTCCGCGGTCTTCCTTGGGGACTCATATATTCCTTTAAAACGTATTGATCTACAAACCTGCTCTTCTCTTTCGACACCAACTTCTTACAGGTAACAAGACTCACCATTTCTTCTAAAAATCCAAGAAACCTCCGATAGGCCCCTCTTTCGCCTTTCTCATCATTATACAAATTATGGCCTTTTTGAACATATCACAAGAATGATGAGCTTAGCTAATAACGTACATAAATACCACCTTTGACATCTGTATCAGTCCTTCCTCCATTTTTTTTTATATTGAGTGCGCACCAAAGGCGCAATAAATAAAATTAGGAAGGGATGACAGGATAAGAAAAGAGGTGCCGATGAACATTAGTTTTCTAATGTCTGAACATTGTCATGAGTGGGAAATATTGAGCCTGGTAATGCGTTCCACATTCGTGTAGTACGACTAAAGAAAGAATCCCTATTCTTAAAGTACACTTATTAGGGTTAATGAGGGGAGTAATACAACTGGCTAGAACATTGTTGGTGAAAATATCTATAATATCCAATATGTGATCCGTTTACAACAAGTGGTTTCTCATGCACATACCTAGCACTGAAAGCTGTTCAGTCTCCTTGATGCAGGTTTCACCCGTGGATAGTAATATTGTGGAATTGTTACGCTTTTGCGGCAGGAGACAGCATTATTGAGTTTTCGAGGCATTAAATTCCACACGGTTTTTGATCCCCCAATGCTTCCACGATTAGAGTTTAATGTCCTTATCATACTCTGCCGTTGGCAGTCCACATTCGTAGAACAAGGATGAGAATCTAAAAACCAATCAGCGAAGCAATTTAGTGGGTTAGGAGTTTCAGACAAAAGATCATTTATAAAAATAAGATAAAGTATCGGAGACAAAACTGAGCCCTGAGGCACACTAGCGTTTATTTTTGTGGATATCAGATTTAAACCCTCTCAATAATACTTAAATTGAATGAAGTTTGATACCAAACTCTATCAAATGCCTTTGAAATATCAAGAGTAAATAAATAAATTAATATAGGTTTGGAAAACCATCACGAATTTTTTGAAAAAAGAGCTGTTTTAAAAATTCAGATAGCCCCAAAAAAGCCTATATACGTGTTTTTCGAATTTTAAAAAGTTGTATCTCAAAAACCTTACGTGATACGTGAAGTCGGATTTGATACCAAAACCTTTTGAAAAATGGCAGTTTTTTTGTTTTTTAAGTCGTGAAAACAACTAATTAAATGTTCCTCTGAAGTACAGACACAAAGCAACTCAGGGAGAAGACATGGTTTTTTATTTGATTTTTTTTTCGTTTTATTTGAGCTCTTAAAACATTTTTTAAAATCTAGGACGAAAAATATAAAATCAATACTTCCATGTAAAATTCGATTCCCTAATGACTTCTATCGCTAACAAGGGCTATAGGTTGTTGGAGGCAAATGGTAAAGTCGATTATGATGATATCATATACTACATACTCGTTGGTTTCCACACAATATTTTACACGCCATGAAAGTTTTGAAAGTTTCTCTTTCCGCTAGAATGTGTATAGGAATATATAGTTCAGATATGCGCTCATGCAATTTTGAGTACCTATATGAATTTTCGTTGCTAACGTTCGTTCAATGTACCTACCTCCTTGTAGATATGGGAATTTGATTATGAAGACAGGATAATGGGTTATTTGCTTTCAGTATTGTTGGTGCTAGGTGTTTTTTTTAGATGGTATTTGAAAACACTTAAGAGTGATATGAAAAATTGGAATGCGTTGGTCTTAATCGATTTGTTGTTCATTAGGGCGAGTAATTAGTCAGGTTAAGTGTTTTTCCTCACTGTGTAACATATTGAAATTTTGTGTAGGCAATGAGACTACTTGACTAATAACGATTTTTTGGAACAGTCAGCTAAATGAGAATTTAAGAAAATTAAAATATGCTACTGCGTTGGCTGTGAGACGTGACATTGGAAAATGTAGCTGTCGTTTTTAAGTATTTTAAAATTAAAAGATTAAGTTTCAATATCTGTAGCCGAGGCCACCTAGACTCGTTTAAATTGAGTGGAAAAAGGCAATATTGTCTTCGATACCTTCGGAGATTGTATGAGCTTTGTTTCTTATCCTTCTCATTAATTTTTACCCGCAAGGGTTTTTTAGACACTTTTTATTTTATAATTTGCACATACTAAATGGGTTATTACTACCCTTAACATGTTTAAAGTTTAAATACAGTACGAGCCTTAGGAAAACAGGGAAGGATTTAACACTTTGTTCGCCAAGGTGCCAATTACATTTTGTAGAAATGGATTTGGTTTTCGTCATAAACGTCTAGAAACATATTAGAAATGTATGAATTTTGTGGCTCCATAGCGAAACCACTAAAAAACAAGGGGCTAAGAAGAGATAATGGAACGCTTTGTTCTTTGAATATTAAAATTAGAATGAAAAAATTATTGGGTAAAGATCATTCCACATTCTTGATGTGTGTTCAAGTAAAAAAAATATCTATACTCGACCGTCCGAAATAGAGCTCAAGAGTAAACTGTTGGAAATTTTTGAAAGAGCTAATATAATTCGATAACATTGTTTGTAGAACTACCGGTAAAAACAATGAACGGCATGCATAATACATCCTGGAAATGGCCCAGCGGTGTAAAAGTTTCAGTTATAGTACAATCGCCTATCACTTTGCTCGTTTTTGAATTCTGTCCAAAAGATTTAAATTTTTTCCAATTAGGACAAATAAACAAATGAAGGTTGTACATTTCAATCAGAAAGATCAATTGACAATTTTGTTTGGAGAAATCCTAAGCACTTTTGGAAATATCGAATGTTTAGTAATTCCATAAGAGGTGATCTTTGGTGCACAAGTATTGAAAGTTGAAAATGAATGCAAATGCAGTTCATGGATAGCAGCGTTAAAGATGGCTTTAAAGAAATGAGACAGCACTCAGTTTTTGAAGCATTTATAAAGAATACTGAAATTACTTAAATATGTTAAATTCAATCAACCTTTCTAAAAACCTGAATATTTGAGTCACATGCTTGTACATTCTTGAGTAACTCACCAGAGTTCTGATAAATTAAGTTTCCAAAGACAAATGTTGACAAAAAAACCTTCCAAATGTCAAAGATGTTCATTTATTGGAGGAGGTCAGTTGTTGGGGTTTAGTTAGTACCTTTCATTTTATTATTATTATTGAGAGCGCCTCAGCGATTTCTGGCATACTTTTGAGGAAAGGAAGCTTATTTAAAGGAGGTATCAGTGCGTATTTTTTTTTAAATTAGTAAAAGTAGTAGAGCGTTCTTCATTCTAAAAAACGAATCTCTTATTTCACAGTATGACCGAAGTTGGGTTCGATTATATACTTTTAATTATAAGCTCTCCACCAGAGCAAAATCTGTTGAATCAAAAACCTTGGTATAGTTAACTTTATGAAGAATTCCACTAATAGGTTTCTTAAAAGCTTGATAAATATGATGGGAACAAGTTAAAAAAAATAGGTATAGACTGTTGAAAATGATGGTTAATGTTCCAAATAAAGTGACATGTATTAATGTATTGAAGATTGTCCAATGGTTTTAACATTGATTACTGATTTAAATCTTAAATTTCATACACAAGAGATTGAATGCATTCGTTTACTTTTTTATTTTTCAAATGCTCTAACTTTGTTTTGCTTTTAGAATTTATGTAATAATTGCTTTGAATGTCTCAAGATATTCTACTTTTAAAAATATAAAGAAATCAGAAGTAATCAAACAAATCAATTGTGAAAATCACGGCCTCTATTAACCTATTTATTTAGAAGCGTTTAGGACAGTCAAATTTTTAATGTTTGGTATCAAAATGAAGCTGATCCGTTATAGATTTGCTCTACTAAATACAATGCATTACATTATTGAACTTTAACCTCTTCTATTAGTTTATTTTGAACTTTTCAATAATGAAGTCATTTTCAATGAACTGAAATAATTTTCATTGATAGCTGAATTCATATTTTGGGACACAATCGATCCACTTAAAGCTTTTCGTTTTGTTTGCATTCCCACCTGTCAGTTTTACTTTCAATGATCAACTGTAACCTGAAATTCTTGATTTCAATTAGAAATCACCAATAAGAGATTTTTTATTAAATGACAGAAATTTTCAATGAAAGCTATCACCCACTTGTCTAAAAAATTCTGATGATTGATTTCATTGAAGAAAACCAATGATAGCTAAAATTAGATATGTTTGCTTTTTATGTACTGAAATCACTCAAAGAATTTTTTTAAAGCAAAAAAAGTTCAATTACTCAATTATTTTTTGCTAAGAACGTATTTTTCTATTTTCAAGACTGTAATTTATTTTTCTGAATTGCTGATTCTTGTATGTCCACAAATAATAATTCTGTTTTCCACACAATTTCAATGATAGATTTCTGTCAGAAAACATTTATTTTCTACGATCGCTTTAAAAGACCTATCAAAAATATTCAATGATTCGTTTCATTCAAATCAATGATAGGTGTAATTTGCCGCCTTTGGAACAAAAATAGGAAATGTTCTTCGATTTGAATCCATAATTTGAAACCATAGACTCAACAAATGTCAAAATAAGGAATCAGGTTGGATTAGATCTGTTCGAAGCACATTTAAATTGCAGTAAGCCATAATAGTTGTTTCCTTTTTTCCTTACTACTGATTAGCAGCTTGTCACATTGACATTTGCCTGGCTTGTTTGACATTTAAATTTTACAGATTCTGAACTATCAACTGAAAATAGTGTTTCCTTTTCTGTTTCGAGTGCTCAAAGCTTCAAAATGGTATTACTTTTGTAGTTCCTGAGTGTTTGAAACTCTACCTACAAGCCTGGAAAAAAAGGCAGACTGTAAAAGATGGAAAATGAATTTACAAACATTTTCAAAAAAATAAAATCTTGAAAGAAATTTTGGGTTGCTCAGGGAAAGAAGATAAACTTGTAGAAAATAAATAGTTCAATAAATTTACTTTTAAATATAAAAATCTCAAAAGCTAGGAATTGCGCAATTTCATTACAAAACGAAATCTGAGTGTTCAGGAACATTTAGAGAAGACTGATCTGGGCGATTATGCTTTGAACATTCAGAATTCAGACCTCTGAACCGTAAAAGAGAAACCCCATAATTTAAGGTCGTGTTAGCATTCGACAAAGTTGTTTGTTTTTCTAGGTTGATTTTTATTTGAAGTTAATGAACTATAGCCATTTAAATGTATTCCCAGAGCAAACAGCTGAATTTGTTCCTACGTCGTCGAACCAAACGCCAAAAACTAATTATGGCACAAAACTTAAACAATGTTTTAAAGCAATTCGAAGACGATCTCACGCAGAGATTGAAAAGGGTCAAAACTATAAATAAGCTCTATGAAACCAATGCTAAGAAAAGTTCTTAAATTTTTTTATTTTAAAATATGCTGCAAATCCTTGATTTCTGAAGCATACATATGTACTAAAAAAAATTTGAATATGTTTGTTTTCAAATTCTCTTCCTTAAGTACGGCTTTGAGTTTTGGTTTGCTTCAAATTGTAATTTTTGAAAGCTTTAAACAACACAAAAAAAAACAAACTTCGTTTAGAGTGTACCTGCCAATAAAAATCGCTAAAGCTAAAAACCAAGCTCATTACACGCTTAATAATATGCTTCAATTAAGATTGATTTTTAACAACACCCAATGCTTCAAAATAAACTGTCCAGTGTGTTTATTTTTGTTTTCTATTTTTCTTTTTTCTTTTTCTTTTATTAGTTTTTGAGTATATTTTTAAATACATAAAAATATTCACCTTAATTTAAATAAAAACAAACTAAATAAATCAAAACAAACAAAACTCTTGCTTTTTCAATTTTTCCCCTATGTGTGTTTTTTTATTGATTTAAAAAACCAAAAAACTCAAAAAATATCAAAATACTTACTTTTGCTTGATGTGTTCGTTTCGTCACCTTTAATTTGCTGCGCTGGCCTATATTGCGTTTGATTACAAAAATGTGATGCCTTCTCCTCCAAAGAAGCATCTCGGGTGTACCACGTCGACTCCTAGATGGCAGTAATCGACAGATATCATCAATTGCTGCCACAGCGACAACATCGCCAAATGCTTCATCGTCCTGCGGCACCTTGGGCAGTATAAATAGCACCTCGTCCAGTGGTAGCGGTAGTAGTGGAGCTGCTGTGATAACTTTCACCTGCACTAGTGATACTGTGGATGGTGTAATACCTGCTTCCTCCTCGCATCAGCATCAGCCAATAGGCTCTCCGGTTGCTGCGTCTTCGGCACAAAACAGTGCCGGTATTAGTGCTGCCTCCGCAACAGCTGCAGCAGGTGCAGCTGCCGGTACTATGCAAAACTCATCGACAACCAGTCCAACGGATGTGTGTAGCCTTAAATCGAATCCTTCAGCTGCATCACTATTGCTAACGATAACTTGTACTGGTGGAAATACTGCTGCCGCTCAAGCGGCTTCAACAACAAGCTCATCAACAGCAGTGGCATCCGGTGCTACCGGATGTACGGGCAATGTTGGAGAATATGTGACACCAACGGGAGCTTCCTTATCGCCTTTGGCAACCTCGCAAGTCATTCGAAGGCCCAGTATAAATATGTTCGTTTTCAAATGTCAAATTTTATTTTAATAGAAATCTAAAAACAAAAAATAAAAAAATACGAAAACTTAAAATATTGATGAAAGTGTTGCCCGTTGTTTGAAAGCTTTGAAAATGCCATGTTGCCTGTTTTCTTGTTTTTGTTTTTTCGTTTTTCTTGGTTTGAGTTGATTTTTGAAGAATGTTGATGTTTTTTGGTTCAGCTTTTATAAACATTTGTGTTTGTGTTTTCAGATTTTTGTTTTGTTACGTCTTTTTTTTTATTTGACGTCATTTGACGTTTTAGGGATGCTTATTTTGTCAGCATGTTCAGAAATCTTTTGTTTTTTATAATAAGGAATGTATATTAAATAATATATTTCACTTTCAGGTCGTTAGAGCAGGTTTTTAATTAAAATTTTTAAAATGAGTTGTTATGAATTGTTGAAACAAATTGACTCTTAAACTGTCATTATGATCCAATAGTTCAATTTAATTTCATCACTCCGAAAGAATTATAAAACAAGTAATATCATTTAAGATAAAATTTTGGTACCAATTTATGAAACCGTAAAGTACTAGAGAAATATTACTAAGAACCGTCTGTCAAAACTCGAAGAGTATTCTGAATTCCAAATGTCAAAAAGTTCCCAAACCAAAAAATAATAAAACCGGATTATTACCCATGTTCTCACACATATTATTTTAATTCTTTTCTATCTTCAGAGCAGACCAATTATTAAATGTCAAAAATATTCTACCTTTCTTTCGAAGGATGAATCAAATGGTGTTTTTTTCCACCTAGGAGCTTTCAAAAATTCCAGAAAATAATTGACTGCGTTCAATCTCGTGTTGGATATAGACTATTCTCTACATGTGGATTTTTAAATACCTTATTCAACGAGTTGGGTACCTTAATTCAGATAGCTGTCAAAAAATAAAAACAAATTTCAGACAAACATTTAGATTTTAAGGTTACAAATTTTTGTAAAATAAAATTTCTAATAGATAATTTTAATAATACACCCGATTATTACCAAAAAAAAACTAATTTGAAATCAGTTAACAAGTTCCTTCAAATGTAACCATAATTTGAATCAGCTGTTCTGTCAGATACTCACATATACCAGCAATTCTTGGATACTTTTTGATTTCCTTATTTGACATCCCAGCTGTTCTTTTACTCGTAAAACACTAACAAAAAGGTATCTGGATACCCTATATGTCTCATAAATTAAAACAATTTATTCTTGATCTACATCTGTCAAAAAAATTGTTCACTGTTTTTGTATTCCATGGGACAAAATAAATTGATACATTTTTAAACCAAATCTGCAGATCTGGATTTTTTAACAGGATTACCCCTCTTTGCACTATAAATAAATAAAAAATAAAATTTTAATCGTGTTCCATGCGCCAAAATAAAATCAATTTTTTTCCGAAAATCTGAATTTACCCATGCAAGACGACATGAGATTCTTTTATGTTTTAATTTTGACAGCTTTTTGGCTTTTCAAATTATTTCAATCATTACTTTATATGTGTAGTACCCCAATTTTGTATTGAATTTTCAATATTATTGTTCAATTGTTTTAGTTCTGAGAGTATTTTCTGACTATTGAAATTAGTTAAAAGATTGATCTCATTAGCACTCTTTTTTCATAAATCAGCGATATGATTTTTTGGCATCTTAAAAAGTTGCTTGTTTCGAACGCCAAATCATCATTGACATCGTTTTAAATTTTAAATTAGTGCAAAATATAAAGGATTTAATTTTTCAAAATGTACTATTCCGAAAACTACAGTTCTTTGTTCGACCTTAAAGAGGTTTATCATAATGAAACAGCCATCGAATAAGTTAAAAATGTCCACTTTGTCTTGGAATTGACATTTTCTTGAAACTTATTTTTTATATTCTTTTGATCTTTGTAGTAGAATTTTCAACAACATACAGATACTTTAGGCATTTCAATTGCAGTTGTTTACTTTTCAGTTATAACCTGTCATAGTTTTTAACGTTGATATAAACCTTCTAAAAAATTTTGTTTCAAATGACGTTGTTGTTTTAATTTGTAAACCTGCAAAGAAGTTATATAAATTCCAAATTACAACAAATACAAACTCCTTAAGTTTTAGAGTTTGATATTTTAATGACAGACAGTTTACCATTTAAATTTCTTTATCTTTTAAAGTTGAAGGATATTGAAATCATTGCACCCTAAAGTTCGGACATTTTTAAAATTGCTGTCAAAAAATAATTGGTTCCACATTTGCCGTTGACAGATGATAGCTGATCAATAGAATGTGTGCTCATGATGTTTAGAGCAAGTTTTCTAAGTTAAAAGTTCTTCTGCATTAAAATTTTTGCAAACGGAGTTAAAAGCTAAACGTGACTTTACGTCTGTTTCGTGTGGTATGAAAGAGACAGATGAAAAATTCTTAAGGCATTGACATTTCATTTCGCCAGTGTGTTTCATAAATAAGTCGGGGAGTTCTGATAAAACTCTAATCAGAACGTACTCGATGTGCTCAGTACTCTGCTCTTAGTTGAAAAAGAAAAAAACTCCATAAAATATTTCATCTGTCAAATTTTTCAAAGTAATAGCTGTCACATTTACAGATTCATATAGTTTTCTATTGATGTTATTTCACCAGTTTATATTTTTTAATGTCTAGGAGCACAAAGAAAATTTATCACTTTTGCTGTCAGAACTCTGAGAGTAGAATTTGTCTGATTCGATTACTAAAGTATTCTCTATCCCACAATTCAAAATGGAAGAAAGGAAATTCAAAGCTTATTTGATCCTTTTTACTTCGTCTAGTTCTAATAATTTTTGGTTTCTATTTTTAAGCTGAATCTTTATGATCACCATTTTGTTATGGAGGTTTTTACCTTACTTTCTTCGAGAGTCTTGATTGTATTAAAAATATTTATTTCAAAAACTTCATAGAAGGTAAACATCTAAAATTTAGTTTTATTATTTCTGTCTTCAAAATTTGTCTTGTGTTTGCTTTGCATTCAAGTTTGTTCCTTTTTATTGCAATACCTTTTCTTTTCGTTGCTTTGTCCGTTTTGTTTGTTCCAATATTTCTTATAATCGTTTGTTAAAAATTATTTTTAAAAAACAACTGTAAATACATTTGTAACTCTATGTAGGTACTTAATTTCAAAGCACTAAATATAAAACTTTTAAACTTTTCTCCTTTAACATTTTATTCCTCATTTTATGTAAACTACTCACAGCTACCAAAAACACACAAGCTATGCTTTTATCTAACTTAAACTGCAAATTTAGTTTTCCTTAAGTTTTTTTTTCAACTTTCCATGCCATTATAATTTTTCAAAACTCTGCATCACTGTCATTAACTGCACCATAAAGCTTTCAAAATCATTGTGTCTTCATATCTAATTATTCTTTTTTTATTATATAAATATTTTTATTTTATATTGAATGTGTTTTAATTTGACAAAAAAAAATATTTCAAAATTTATAAACAAAACAACTTAACACATTCTTTGTAAAAAAGTAAACAAACATTAAAAAAAGCTTTAAAAAATGACAATTTTTAAAAAAAATATTTCCATCTTTTTTTTTAATTTTTGAAAAAAAAAACAACACAACTTTAGGAACCCTAGTTCCGGATCGTTAGTTATAAGTGAAACAGGATCTCTAGATCGTATGAAAACAGCAGCTGAAAAGCGTAAAAAGGGCGCACTCGATGATGGGGCGCCACGTGTTTCGGATCGTGTTGAAGAAACTCGTGTTAATCCAAATTCATTAATCGACGATCTTCTTAAAGATACAACATTAGATCAGTTTGAGGAATCAGCAGAAAGTAAGTATTTTAACGTTTAATTTTATTTTTTTTAAACCTGTATTAAACCTTCTTTGTTTTTCCTTGCAGCATCTGGCTTAAAATTGTATATAGCAAAAGATGGAACGGCATCATTAGGTAGCCATGAAGTTAAATCTCATGTATCGGCTGGAGCCTTTAAACAAGTGGTCATGGAAACGCCTAGATAGTAGCGGCAGTTGTATTAAAATTTATATAAATTATATAATGAAGAACAAAAAATCTTTAAACATACATTTACCTAACTACAATAATAAAACAATATTATTCGCCAGTTTTAAACAAAAACAAAAAAAAATAAAAAAAAAGAAAAGCAAACCACATTATACTGAAGAAACTATTATTAAAAATAATATTTAATATTTAAAATAAAAATAAACAAAAGAAAACAAAAAATTATACACACACGCAGGAAATGAATGTAGCTATAGTTTTTTATTATTCAGTGTTTTTTTATTGAGAAAGAAAATAAAAACAAAAAACTTCAAGACACATAAATACACTCACAAAAAAAAAACAACACATATAAATGTCCCCTCATGCTAAGATTCATATAAAACAAAAATTACCTTAACTTTTATACTATTAGTTTCGTTTTAAAAAAAAAATTAACAACAAATTATTATCAATATCAATTTCAAGCGCTTCTAAGGGACACGATAAAACATTTTAACAAAATAAAAACTAAAATTGTTCACTTACTTTATTTCAAAACAAACAAAATGTATGTATAAATAAATAAATTATATAAAAACAAAATTAAAAATTAAAAACAAGTTTGTGAATAAAATGAAAATCATAAGAAAACAACAAAACAAAACAGCATAAGGCGACATATAGAGAAAAAATTGAAAAAAAAATATAATTTTTTATTATTATAATTATTATTTAAAGAGAAAACCGAAAATATATTATTAATATTACTGTTAAAAGTTTCCTTTAAACAAAAATTCTAGATTTATTATTTCTTTTAGTTTGTGATTTTAATTTTAAATGATTGATGATCTTAAAAAGAAAATAAAATACAATACAACAACAAAACAAAATATGAATGAATAACATTTTATTATTATTATTTTAATTATTAAAACTTTCTTGTTTATCATTCTTTTTGTTTGGTAATTTAAACAAAAACGTAAAAACTTCATAAAAACTGCATATTTTTTTTGTCTTGTGAATAATTATTAGTATTTTTTTTTTAATTAAATTAATTATTATTATTATGATTATTATTTAAATGTGTATTCATTGTTTATATTATTATTATTATATATATAAAAATAGAAAACAAAATACAATTCAACAACTGATAATAATTTAAAAAAGCATTCAAATTGTAATATGTAAAAAAAACGCTAAAAAGTCGTATAATATATATAAAATATATATAAATACAAAATAGATAAAAACAAAAAGAAAATCAATTCATCAATACAAATTTATAAAAATAATAAACATTAAATTTAAATAAAACAACAAAATATAAAAATTATATTAAATTCAAAAACCAACACACCATAAAAATAAACACACCACAATTCACTGCTTTAAATATTAAAAAATATAAAAAAACAACAAAAAATATAAATGAACGTGGAAGATATGAAAATGAAAAGTATAATAAAAATGTATATATCGAAGAATGATGTTTATTTTATTTATTTATTTTCTTTATTTTATTTGGGGTTTATTTATTTAGTGAACATTTTTTAGTCGGTTTTAGATAAATGTTTTTTTTTTATTTTGGTTTTTGTTGTTAACTTAAATTATAGTTAATTTTGATTTCACAGTATAGACAAAGGTTTGGGCTAATGAAAAGCTACGCTTTATCAGGTCTTGAAAATGTACAATAAAGTTCTAGAGAGGTTGTAAATTTCTTCGGAATTTGCAATTATCTTGAACGAGAGTTTTCAGTTTCGTGTCAATTTTTAGGCGTTTTAGTGCCGCTATTACGTCTTTATTAAACGCCAGTCGTTCCATTACAACATAATGAAATTGGCAAATATAATTTTTAATACAAGTGTCATTGATTTTCAAAATCATTTTCAATATCATAATATCCAATATTTCTTCAAGTTCGGTTGAAGAAAACAATGAACATATGGAATTGGAAATATTACAAAATTATTGCTGGAAATTTAAACAATGGTTAGAAAGCTAATTCTACTGAATACATATATTTCAAAAACTTCTGTAATTAGGGAGGTATTAACTTTAGTAAAAAGAAGGTATTAAAAAATATTGTTTTCTATCTGCGATATCTAGTTGGTTTTTCTTGACTTTCAAATCCATGCGCATGGGCTCTTTTGTTTATATTCGGTAAACCTTCCTACTTCTAAATAGAATTTTTTGCGCTTTAATTTTGCACTTTCTTATAAATGTGCTTCTATGTATGTTATTAAAAGACTGCTTTACTTTTTCTTAATAGTTCTCTTAAAGTTCTGTTTAGCGTTCCAACATTCGTTGAAGGTTTTACATATCTTTGAAATTCGACTTTGTTTGATAAATCAAGCTCAAGTATTTCCAATCCCTGTTTTTAAATTTAGCTCATCTGTTGTGATGTATGTAATGGAAGGATTCGATATAGCTGTTTCCGAAAGTATTGCCTTCAGTAGCTTCCAGTAACTTTACATTACACACTACTCAGCACATAAATGTACAGAGTAGAGAACATATCACCATGATCGACTAGGCTATGATAACAACACAAGACATTAATACAAGACAGAAGGACAGAAGAGAAAGAACAATAGACAGAATGAACACATGACAACTGCACGCAACTTGATTTCGGTGATCGATGGGAACCGAAGCTTTATCAGTGACTAGGCCGTTGCCCACTTTAACTTTGAATTTAGTATTGAAACAAACCTTCAAATATATGTTATAAATATATTTCACCTTTTGTTTTTCTTTCGTGCACTCTTTTTCCAACCGTTCTCGTGTCTTTAAGGCTTTATACTCCAATTGTATTTGTCAATACTTCGTAAGAATCCTCTCTTAAAATTTGTTGCAGGAGATAGATTTCGTTCCATCTGTTTCACCAGAAGCTATATTAGGATTAGTAACTTTAACCCGTTAAAGTAAACAATAACAGAGCTTACATTTTAAGTCAATTTTGCAACGAGTCGTTCAAAAATTAAGTTGTCGAATAGAACAAGTGAAACGCCAATTACAGTCCAATTGAATGATGCTTTTGTCACAAAACCTTACGTTTCACTAAGCTCAGAAAATGACTCCGTTAAGCCATTCGTAATATATGTATTTGGAAATGACATTCGCCATTTAAATAACGCCAATGAGGGTAAATTTGTTCTTAGTTAATAAAGAACACACCTCTTCTGTAAGGATCAAAATGAGCACGTGCAAGAGAATTCAACTAATTCTCCCTATGGATTTCCAGATTAGCCAGGATCATTTTAGAAGTTCTATGATAATATTATTCTTATCAAGTTTACCTACTACGTCTCTATTTTACCACCTTCTTACATTTTGAGCAGATGACGTGTCATACCTCCTCAAAAAGCGAATCATACCAAACTAACTTTTAAAAAAAACTTAGTGAAAATTGAATATTAGGCTCTCTTCTACGCTTGTGAAACGTTCTAAACTACTTCACTCATGGAATGCCTTTTTCAGAGTTAGATATCAGAAGCATGCCTTACCTTTGCACATTTAAAACAATTAATTCCCATAAAAAGCCAGGTTAGAAAAATTCGTGTCGTGAATAGTTTTAGGAATTTCCCTCGGAATTTATTGATGTCGTGAACAATAGTGTTTATCGTGAATCTCCCTAGAAAATTTATTTCCCTCGGAATTTTTTATTCCAACGGAATGTTTTCCTCAATCGTGAATCTAACTGGAAATAAATTTCTCTCGTACAAAAATTCTATCCAATTATAGCTCAATTTCTCTATACATTATTTCCTCGATATCAAGTGCTTTTGAGGAAAACTTTTAAGCATTAAATTCCGTTCCCAGGGAGGGAGGATAGTTCCCATTTTTTCCATGGGAAATTTCTTTTCATTTCTCAAGAGTTTTTCTGCATATATTTTTGTGGAGAAGTTATGATGATACGGAGCAATATAAGTTCAATTAAAACTCGTTTGATAAATAAATACAATTTCCATTATAAGGCCTTTTAAGTTTAGATCCCTTCTGGACTCCTCTTGGGTATCAACCTTCCACAGCAAAAAAAAAACGCAGTCATGAACTAAGCTTTTTTGCAATAAAGAAAGTATCAGAGGGTATGCTTTACATATTTGAATACAATTTTATTTATTCAGGAATTCTTGATAAACAATATAATTAAGCACATTTCTTATGATAACTCCAAAGAGGTTCGAATTATCGTATCGCCCCGATTTCCCTTTTTAATTTCTAACTCCTCCATCCCATGTTATACATTATGTAAATCCTATGCTATGTATTTTAAAATTTCTATTGTTAAATTTTAAAATTCGATCCAACAAAACAAACAAACAAACACGGTTTTTACATTAAAAAACATATTTAGACCTGCGAAGCTTAACATAAGACTCAATGCTGTCTACTGTCCCGAAAGCGTAACCCTCCCCACTATCCATGAGTGGTACTTGCATCGAGGAGACTGAACAGCTATCAGCTAGGTATGTGCATTACAAAGCACTTGTTGTGGAGTGATCACATATTTGACATCGCCAAAAATGCTGCTAAGTGTCCAAAACTTGGGTACAATTCCCATATTTGGGCAGGTCCTCCTACAACCCACTTGAGTCTATTGGACAGAATTCACTACACGAATGTGGAATGCTTTACCAGACTCAATATTTTTCACTCATTACAATGTTCAGGCATTCAAAACCAATGTGCATCGGTATCTCCTTTCAAATCCTATCCTGCCTTCCTAATTACTCGCACTGTGTATAATCATTATAAGGGTATTCATATCCCCTTGAGTGCGCGTACAATATAAAAATTTAAAAAAAAAATCCCTTTGGCAACATTGAAAATCGAAGAGGAGAATTTTGTTGAAATGAAAGCTTTCAATTTTTTTCTTCACTTTAATGCGGATTTAATTTGGGATATTTTGTTATGTTGTAAATGGAATTTAAACCTTTGATAATTCTGCACACAATTAAAAATTGAAAATATTTTTTTTTTCAATGTTGGTAGCTTTTCCCTGGGCAAAATTTAATCCAAGGTGAATTCGCAATATCGCAATAACTAGAAATATTTCTTGAGAATGAAAATTTTCATGGGAAATAAAATTCCCAATGTCTTCATTAGATACCATGCAATCTTTGTAAGAGGCGTTTCAAACTTCTAAATGATGTAGGGTTATTGTAGGACATTTTATTACATGCTATTTTGCTGATTTTATAGCTCAAATTTGTTTCCCTTTAAAATGCTAAGTAGGACATACCTGTAAAACTTGATGTGGGGATAAAGAGTGCGAATGAGAACAGAGAATCTTTTTATTTCGATGGAATTTAGCCTTGCCCAATGGCTTCTTTAATGAAGACAAAATATCTGATAAATAAAAGATGGTTTGACAAGGCAAACAGCCCGGTTAGGCTTAAAGCACGTTTGATACACTGAAGGGCATTTTTAAATTCTCCCAAAAATCAAGATGATACAGAATGTTGCCTTCCACTTTCTTACATCTTAGCTAATCCTCGTCATATCCGGGGCATAATGCATCACTTTGTAGAACCTTATAATTTTAAAGAAAGGAAATCAAAAGCAATACTTTGATCGAAATTTGTAGGCAAAGATCTGAGAGTGTACAAAAAAAAACAATAAATTACGAATTGTTTTTTTGAAAATAGTTTATTTATTTAAATAAATTCAACTCAACTTATATCATGAATACTTACTACAAATATAAATGAAATATCAGAAGTTTTTGTAACGCATGTGATTTTCCAGCGTTTGTTTGGACAAGAAGCTTTTAGTATTTAAATCGCTATAAAAATTAATTTGAGTTATCTAAGGATATCAGTAATGAAAGATAAGGACGTGTACATTGAAAGTTATATCAGGTTATTTGAGGAGATCAGTAATGAAAAGGTTGAACAGGACGTGTACATTGAAAGTTATATCAGACAAATTAAATCAACATTTTCTTGCCCAGCTATTTGTACAGGGTCCGGCAAAAAACCTCCCGTATTTTTAGACGTTTATATTTAAAGCTATTTATAGATAAAATGATATTCCGGGTATAGATAGATAGAGGTCTACGTGCCGTTTTTAATAATCATAATGGCTAAATTTGGTGTGTTAGGTCCGTATTTTTAAGAAGAAAATAGTCAAAAATTTGCAGTTAATGCGTAAACGCTACTGTCACATAATTGAGACTTTCCTCAAACCAAACTTAAATCAGTTTTCTAGGAACCACAAAGAAGTCTGGTGCCAATATAAAAACTTTAATACAATTTTTCTGTTAAATTGTTTATTTATTTGTCATTGCCTTTTAAAATATGGGAGATCGTTTTGCGGGACCCTGTATATGACATTCTTGTCCATTGAACGTGCAGCTTCAACTTAAGATAATTAACAGAAATAATCATGAATCAAATTTTTTGTTTTGGAAATAGATAATTCCTGACAACACTAAATTAAGTTCCAAAGTGTTCTTTTTGGGTACTGTCTCTTGCGATTAATTCTTGTCATAAAAAGTGCTTTCTCTAATAAGCCGTTTGGATACATTCGAGCGCAATCAAATACTTTCGGAATGGTGCCAACTTCTTGATTATCATATTTTTGACAAAAAAAAAGTAAAAATTGGTTGATACATTTAAAATGAGGTTTTCAACTTTAATATTTAAGAAGAAAAATTCCGAATCAAAAACCATTGAATATGAGAATATGGATTTCATTTTTAAATGGTTATCAAAATTAAAGAGATATGAAGGTTTCAACTACTTAAAATTGTTTTATGATTAGGCATTCGTAAAATATTTTCTAACTGTGGATGATTTAATCATTGGGCAGGTTAAGAAGACACAAGGAACTTGAAAGTAATGCATGTTTCTAGTATCTGATTGACCAACTGTTTAAAAATGTCTTTCCAATTAAGGCTACTTTATTGGAAAAGATAGCCAAGAAAAATCTCCCTAACTATGAAGTTATTCTACTTATGTCAAAATGACAGTTGATTATGTTGTTTTATTCAACTGAAAGCTGAACTTTATTGCTTTGTGACTTATTTAATATCTATTTAAAGTCTTGTGTAAAAGGTTTCCTTGTCAAATTTGAAAAGAAATAAGTAATATTTCCCAACAATTCAAAATTTAAATCGTGATAGACTTGAAGATTGTTTGTGGAGCGTTTAATAGACAATGTTTTCAATAGTTTATTAAAAGGTATGACACTTAAAAAACTAACTAGCTGTCTTGGACAAAAT